>NC_052309.1:4946518-4979018 GCF_016432855.1 Salvelinus namaycush
TGTATCAGAGTGTGTGTGTATCGTTCCCCCCCTCCTCCTCCCCCAACTATGTCATTGGCCTCGTCCCCTGTTATATTAAAGAAGCAGCAGAGTAGAGAGACGCACAAACACATGTGGCAACAGCCCCCATTCTCTCTCTCTCCCTTTCTCTCTCTCCCATTCTCTCTCCCCCATTCTCTCTCTCCCATTCTCCCCCCCCCCCCCCCCCCACACACAGGTCATTCTAATCCCAACTCAGTTGGAGACAGCCCAGGCTGCCCTCATCTCCAGCCTATTTCTCCCAACGTCATGGTTACACATCAGGGGAGATGCGACAGAGGGAAGAGAAAGGTGAAAAGGGAGAGAGACAGAGACATAGAGAGAGAGAGGCAATTGTTCTTAGATTTTTATTTGATTTTAATATTTTGAGAGAGTTTGAATTTGAGAATTTGAGAGAGAGAGAGAACCACAGAAAGAGACACCGTGGGAGAGAGAGAAAGAAAGAAAGGACAGGGGAAGCACTTTGTGGTTGTTGTCTGTTTTATTCCCAGTCTGTCATCATCCCTCCCTCCCCTGGTAGAGATGGTTCCCTCCTGGACCGAGCCGCATGTCGAGTAGAGCCACCCTGCTGCCCAACCCTGCTGCCCAACCCTGCTGCCCAACCCTGCTGCCCAACCCTGCCTGCCCAACCCTGCTGCCCAACCCTGCTGCCCAACCCTGCTGCCTAACCCTGCTGCCCAACCCTGCTGCCCAACCCTGCTGCCCAACCCTGCTGCCCAACCCTGCTGCCCAACCCCAGCTCCATATGCACAGGCTGCATCCCAAATGGCACAGGGCCCCGTTCTAAAGTAGTGCACTATACAGGGGATAGGGTGCCATTTGGGATGTACACAGAGACAGAGAGCAGCAGTCAATTGAAATGAATGGGCCGTCCAGTGGAGGCTGGCTGTGGCTAAATGGAAATGTCAAGCGCACATCCGATTCCCTTTGTCCGTCTGTTCAAGTCCCTGTCTCACTAGGGAGTGCCTGTCTTTTCACTGAATAATACCATGGCCATGGAAAAACACCCCATTTCAATTCCGCATATGGTCATCCCTCTTTAGAGGTAGATGGAGAAAGAGGGCTGGAGAGAGAGAGAGAGGGAGATAGATGAAGAAAGAGGGCTGGATAGAGAGAGAGAGGGAGATAGATGGAGAAAGAGGGCTGGATGGAGAGAGAGAGAGGGAGATAGATGAAGAAAGAGGGCTGGATAGAGAGAGGGAGAGGGAGAGGGAGATAGAGAGAGGGAGAGGGAGATAGATGAAGAAAGAGGGCTGGATAGAGAGAGAGAGGGGGAGATGGAGATAGATGAAGAAAGAGGGCTGGATAGAGAGAGAGAGGGAGAAGGAGATAGATGGAGAAAGAGGGCTGGATAGAGAAAGAGAGGGAGAAGGAGTTGGATGGAGAAAGAGGGCTGGATAGAGAAAGAGAGGGAAAAGGAGCTGGATGGAGAAAGAGGGCTGGATAGAGAGAGAGAGAGGGAGAAGGAGATAGATGGAGAGGGAGAGGTTAGAGGATTATTATGTGAGGAATCCATTGCGTGGGATTTGCTGGCATCTTCTAATGTCTCTCCCCAGGTGGCTCAAGGCTTAGCGACACACTTTGATACACATAAACACACAGAGACTCAGAGACACACAGGAGCAAGGAGAGGAACCACCTGGTTATGCTTTCAGGTACTACAGACAGACAGACAGACAGACAGACAGACAGACAGACAGACAGACAGACAGACAGACAGACAGACAGACAGACAGACAGACAGACAGACAGACAGACAGACAGACAGACAGACAGACAGACAGACAGACAGACAGACAGACAGACAGACAGACAGACAGACAGACAGACAGACAGACAGACAGACAGACAGACAGACAGACAGACAGACAGACAGACAGACAGAACACACACATACACAGAGAGTGTAGGATGAGATAGTAGAGCGAGAAGACAGACAGACAGACAGACAGACAGACAGACAGACAGACAGACAGACAGACAGACAGACAGACAGACAGACAGACAGACAGACAGACAGACAGACAGACAGACAGACAGACAGACAGTACACACACATACACAGAGAGTGTAGGATGAGATAGTAGAGCGAGAGACAGACAGACAGACAGACAGACAGACAGACAGACAGACAGACAGACAGACAGACAGACAGACAGACAGACAGACAGACAGACAGACAGACAGACAGACAGACAGACAGACAGACAGACAGTACACACACATACACAGAGAGTGTAGGATGAGATAGTAGAGCGAGAGACAGACAGACAGACAGACAGACAGACAGACAGACAGACAGACAGACAGACAGACAGACAGACAGACAGACAGACAGACAGACCACACACATACACAGAGAGTGTAGGATGAGATAGTAGAGCGAGAGACAGACAGACAGTACACACACATACACAGAGAGTGTAGGATGAGATAGTAGAGCGAGAGACAGACAGACAGTACACACACATACATACACAGAGAGTGTAGGATGAGATAGTAGAGCGAGAGACAGACAGACAGTACACACACATACACAGAGAGTGTAGGATGAGATAGTAGAGCGAGAGACAGACAGACAGTACACACACATACACAGAGAGTGTAGGATGAGATAGTAGAGCGAGAGACATTTAACTTTCCACTCTGGAACAACATACGTAGCATAATCAAGTGAAGTTCAACAACAAAAACAATTGAGTGGCTAGATGATTGTCCGGGAGGCTGACTGGTGAGTGATCAGCAGCACACAGGATGGGATCAGCTGGATTATCCCATTACACTTGGAGAGGAGAGAGAACCTGAAATGCTGCAAAGCAAACTGATCTCTCTCCTTCTATCTCTCTCCCCCCACCTCTCTCTCTCCCTCTGTCTCTCTCCTTCTATCTCTCTCTCCCCCTCTCTCTTTCTCCCAGTCTGTCTGGTAATAGACGTGGGATTGGATTAAAGATGGCAGCTCAGAGTCTGGTCCATCACATGTCACACCTCTCTGCTATCAGCTGATTACTAATGACAAAGCAGGCTCCAGATAATGACTAAAGATGTCCTTGTCAGATGCAGGCGGAGATGCCCAGGCACATGAGCATGCGGGCACACACACACACACATATGCATACACACACACACACACACACACACACACACACACACACACACACACACACACACACACACACACACACACACACACACATACACACAGTTGGTTTTGCCTTAGTAACAGCAGGCTAAATCATATTGACCCCTTTGTGTCCACGTTTCTCCTACTACTGGCAGAGAGTCCCAGGAAGAGGGGAGGGAGGGAGGGAATAATAGAAAACTGTGATTGTCCCAGCACGACAGAGGGAGGGAGGGATGCAGGGAGGGAGAGATGGAGGGAGGGAGAGAGGTAGAGAGAGAGGGAGGGGGCCGAAGTTATAGAAAACTGTGATTATCCCCCACATCTTGCTCATGAACAATTCACCATGGCCCAGCACGACCCTTAGGAAGGGTGGGAGGCAGGGAGTGAGACTGGGAGAAAATTATAGAAAACTGTGATTGTCCCTCCATGTCCCCTGAGTCATTCCCCATGCTCCATCAAGGACAGAAGGGAGGGACAGAAGGAGAGAGGAAATAAGGAATGTGAGGGAGGGAAGAAAGAGGCGAATGAGGAGGGAAGGAGAAGTGAAAAGGGAGAGAAAAGATGGAAGAAGAAGCAAGGAAATGTCACGCCTTGACCTTAGAGATCCTTTTGATTGTCTATTTGGTTAGGTCAGGGTGTGACTAGGGTGGGCAATCTATGTTTTCTATTTCTTTGTTGGCCTGGTATGGTTCCCAATCAGAGGCAGCTGTCTATCATTGTCTCTGATTGGGGATTATACTTAGGCAGCCTTTTTCCACCTGTAGAGTGTGGGATTTTGTTTTTGTACTGTTGCTTTCCAGCCCTACAGAACTGTGCGGTTCGTTTTGTATTTGTTTTTTTTTTTCGGTGTCATCAATAAAAGAAAGATGTACGCCTACGGCGCTGCACCTTGGTCCGATCCTTCCATCGACGAGCGTAACAGGAAAATAAAAGAAAGAGTGAAGGTGTGAGGAGAGGAGGAAGAATCAAGAGGGGGATGACAATACAGAGGGAGAGAGAGGGTGGTGTCCTTGGACTGTTTATCTGGGCCAGCCGGAGCCTCAACGACTCAGCAAGGCCGTGACGGTGCGCTGTCATTGTTCCCTGGTTTTGTTGTGGCACCGTATATTATTATTTAATCGGGCTAACTAACAGACCCGCAAGTGCCACCTTGCAACTCAGCAGGTGGAGGGTGGAGGAGGTGAAGGATATGGGGAGAAATGGATGGAGGGAGGGAGCGAAGGATGAGGTTGAAAGGGGGAAGGGAGGAGGGAGGGAGAGAGGAGAGGAGAGGAGAGGAGAGGAGAGGAGAGGAGAGGAGAGGAGAGGAGAGGAGAGGGAAAAATGGTCACAGGCAATATTTTACCACATATTGAGTGTCTTGGTCTTGTCTTGGTGTCGGATACATTTGTACTCATCATTTCTTCCAGAGACCAGCTGAGACCAGCGGAGTAAAAAACTCCTAATTATCAGCTTCCATTCAGTCAGTGCATAAAACCACTTCAGGCCAAATATATACACTCCTTCCTTGAAACATGAATATCTTTTATTAACTATAATCTATATCTATAATAGACATGTTTGCGTAGTGGTGAACCTATAGGCCTTCAGTGTGTGACAGGTTTGTGATTCTGACAGGACAGCAACTGTAATACCAGAGCTCTCATGTAGGAGAGTGCACTTTTTGTAAAACACAAAGGGCCAGTGGTGTACTGGAGGGTAAATGCAGGTATAAGCATATACTCACTTCTTAATCCCTACTGATACAACGTATCAATTATGTAGTACAATAGAGAAATCCTGCACAAAGTAGCCTACACAATCGCAAAGGACGTGAAATATATTCACAGGCGTGCTGCACACATAGCCTAGTTTATGTGGAATATATTCACAGGCGTGCTGCACACACAGCCTAGTTTATGTGGAATATATTCACAGGCGTGCTGCACACACAGCCTAGTTTATGTGGAATATATTCACAGGCGTGCTGCACACACAGCCTAGTTTATGTGGAATATATTCACAGGCGTGCTGCACACACAGCCTAGTTTATGTGGAATATATTCACAGGCGTGCTGCACACACAGCCTAGTTTATGTGGAATATATTCACAGGCGTGCTGCACACACAGCCTAGTTTATGTGGAATATAATTTGCAGGCAGCAAGAGCGTGCATCTCTCAACTGGTTTTGGCATGGAGCAGCTCACAGAAGAATGACATCGGTAGCTGGTAGGGTAGGACAGACGTTTCAACATATGATATCTACCAGTATATGCTAACTAAGGCAACAATGGGTATGCAAACCAGGTATTGAAAAATGTTTGGTTGGCAGGCTATTTGTGATGCACAATTTTCATCATGTGCTGTTTGCATCAGGGGCGTAGACATGGACCGGCCTGGGTGGACAGAGGCCCACCCGCTAGGGAGCCAGGCCCTGACAGGCCCACCCAATCAGATTGATGGAGTTTAAACATTGTTGTGTATTTAGACCATCACATTTTTTTTCATTTTTCTGTTAAAAAAAGTGTGATTTTGAGAGTGACAATTTGAAAAATCTTCAGGAAAACTCATTAAATGTAAAAAAATAGGAAAACATAGGATTTTTAGGACCACTGCATAGGGCCGATGGAAAGACAGCAGTCATACACAGCATGATGTTAAATGACCACTTCACCACTGCATAGGGCCGATGGAAAGACAGCAGTCACACACAACATGATGTTAAATGACCCCTTCACCACTGCATAGGGCCGATGGAAAGACAGCAGTCATACACAGCATGATGTTAAATGACCACTTCACCACTGCATAGGGCCGATGGAAAGACAGCAGTCACACACAACATGATGTTAAATGACCACTTCACCACTGCATAGGGCCGATGGAAAGACAGCAGTCACACACAACATGATGTTAAATGACCACTTCACCACTGCATAGGGCCGATGGAAAGACAGCAGTCATACACAGCATGATGTTAAATGACCACTTCACCACTGCATAGGGCCGATAGAAAGACAGCAGTCATACACAGCATGATGTTAAATGACCACTTCACCACTGCATAGGGCCGATGGAAAGACAGCAGTCATACACAGCATGATGTTAAATGACCACTTCACCACTGCATAGGGCCGATGGAAAGACAGCAGTCACACACAGCATGATGTTAAATGACCACTTCACCACTGCATAGGGCTGATGGAAAGACAGCAGTCATACACAACATGATGTTAAATGACCACTTCACCACTGCATAGGGCCGATGGAAAGACAGCAGTCATACACAGCATGATGTTAAATGACCACTTCACCACTGCATAGGGCCGATGGAAAGACAGCAGTCACACACAACATGATGTTAAATGACCCCTTCACCACTGCATAGGGCCGATGGAAAGACAGCAGTCATACACAGCATGATGTTAAATGACCACTTCACCACTGCATAGGGCCGATGGAAAGACAGCAGTCACACACAACATGATGTTAAATGACCACTTCACCACTGCATAGGGCCGATGGAAAGACAGCAGTCACACACAACATGATGTTAAATGACCACTTCACCACTGCATAGGGCCGATGGAAAGACAGCAGTCATACACAGCATGATGTTAAATGACCACTTCACCACTGCATAGGGCCGATAGAAAGACAGCAGTCATACACAGCATGATGTTAAATGACCACTTCACCACTGCATAGGGCCGATGGAAAGACAGCAGTCATACACAGCATGATGTTAAATGACCACTTCACCACTGCATAGGGCCGATGGAAAGACAGCAGTCACACACAACATGATGTTAAATGACCACTTCACCACTGCATAGGGCCGATGGAAAGACAGCAGTCATACACAGCATGATGTTAAATGACCACTTCACCACTGCATAGGGCCGATGGAAAGACAGCAGTCATACACAGCATGATGTTAAATGACCACTTCACCACTGCATAGGGCCGATGGAAAGACAGCAGTCATACACAGCATGATGTTAAATGACCACTTCACCACTGCATAGGGCCGATGGAAAGACAGCAGTCACACACAACATGATGTTAAATGACCACTTCACCACTGCATAGGGCCGATGGAAAGACAGCAGTCACACACAGCATGATGTTAAATGACCACTTCACCACTGCATAGGGCCGATGGAAAGACAGCAGTCATACACAGCATGATGTTAAATGACCACTTCACCACTGCATAGGGCCGATGGAAAGACAGCAGTCATACACAGCATGATGTTAAATGACCACTTCACCACTGCATAGGGCCGATGGAAAGACAGCAGTCATACACAGCATGATGTTAAATGACCACTTCACCACTGCATAGGGCCGATGGAAAGACAGCAGTCACACACAACATGATGTTAAATGACCACTTCACCACTGCATAGGGCCGATGGAAAGACAGCAGTCACACACAGCATGATGTTAAATGACCACTTCACCACTGCATAGGGCTGATGGAAAGACAGCAGTCATACACAGCATGATGTTAAATGACCACTTCACCACTGCATAGGGCTGATGGAAAGACAGCAGTCACACACAACATGATGTTAAATGACCACTTCACCATTGCATAGGGCCGATGGAAAGACAGCAGTCACACACAACATGATGTTAAATGACCACTTCACCACTGCATAGGGCCGATGGAAAGACAGCAGTCATACACAACATGATGTTAAATGACCACTTCACCACTGCATAGGGCTGATGAAAAGACAGCAGTCACACACAACATGATGTTAAATCACCACTACACCACTGCATAGGGCTGATGAAAAGACAGCAGTCACACACAACATGATGTTAAATGACCACTTCACCATTGCATAGGGCCGATGGAAAGACAGCAGTCACACACAACATGATGTTAAATGACCCCTTCACCACTGCATAGGGCCGATGGAAAGACAGCAGTCACACACAGCATGATGTTAAATGACCACTTCACCACTGCATAGGGCTGATGGAAAGACAGCAGTCACACACAACATGATGTTAAATCACCACTACACCACTGCATAGGGCTGATGAAAAGACAGCAGTCATACACAGCATGATGTTAAATCACCACTACACCACTGCATAGGGCCGATGGAAAGACAGCTGTCATACACAGCATGATGTTAAATCACCACTACACCACTGCATAGGGCCGATGGAAAGACAGCAGTCACACACAACATGATGTTAAATGACCACTACACCACTGCATAGGGCTGATGGAAAGACAGCAGTCACACACAGCATGATGTTAAAGGATAAGCAGTCCATAAACGAGGACATAATAAGCCAGTAGGTCCCAATCATAACAATACAAAAACACAACCATTAACAATTTCCCAATCGAAATGTACAACTTTTAATTCCCATTCAAAAAACACTTCACGTTTAGCACACAAAGTAACCAGTGACCTAAAGTTTAACGTGGAACTGGCAACGTTTAACAACTCTGCAGATATGAAACAAACAGACAATCATAATATCAGTCAAAAATATACAATTCCTGGTTTATGCTGCAAAACCAACTTTAGAAGACGTTTTAAAAATAGGTTCTATTTGACTCAACGTTCCATGACGTACACTAAGGCATTGTTGGCAGAATAGATGGATGCAGTTCAGTATATGAATAATATAATTCACCAATACATTTCTTGGTAGTCCAAAAAAGTATTGCTATCAGGTTGTAAATCACAGCTGGCCTGGTACATTGTTTGCTGCCTCCACATGCACTGTTTCCGTTTCAATGACTCAATATTCTGGACAAAAACGGACGAATGTAATTAAGGCTGGGAATGTCAATACAATCAAACTAGCTAAGGCAATGATCCCAATTCAGTCATAACGTGGCTAATGGGCTAGCTTATATATTTATGTAGCAAGCTAAAAACACAGAGCCTAATGTTAGCTAGATAACTAGCTAGCTAGCTAGCTGCTAGGTGGATGTCATTTCATGCCATTGGAAGAGTGGGTGTGACTGACTTTTTCCCCTCATAATTTTGTTTTTTGGTGGCTATACACAGTTAGAGATGCAGGTTTCATTTGGTTATCTAGCAAGAACTTGAACGACTGTTATACAGTTAGCATATCTTTTGTGTCGCAAATTCACGCTACCTATATTCTCCGATTTCAGAGCACTTACGTCCGAGTGCAAAACAACTAATGAATTTGAAAAATCCGAAACACCTGCTGAATATGACCAGTGTCAGTAAATATAGGGGAAAAAAGTCATAGTTATTCAAGAACTAGACTACATAACACTCTAGATAACATGTAAACAGCCTAACCAGCTCTGCTACAGCGAGAAAAATGGTCAGAGTGAGGTGTTCTCTCATTTGTGTCTCGGAGGAGCTAGCTCGCAAGCTAGCCAATTTTAGCCAGTTAGCTTGAGTGCTTGGTTGGGACAAGCATGCATTGGCAGGCAATCTGCAGAAGTACTAGGAGGCTACAACTCCCCATCATTTATCAGTGCTGACGGCCAACTAGCTGAAAAAGTTTGAAAGGGTTTATCTAATGTTCCTTCGTTATAATACTAATTTTGAACTCTTATTATGGTGATGATTTGTCAAAATTACAACATAGTCTTGAATTGGACATTTTTCTGTTCTCGGTCTTGACTCGTCGCGGAACCCTTGTCCCCCTCCAGATCTCAGTCTTGACTCGGTCTCGCCCTCCTCCGTTCTTTGGTCTTGACTCAGATTCGATTTGCTCCGATCTTGGTCTTGAATCAGTCTCGCTTTAAGTGGTCTCGAACACAACACTTGTTAGGGTTATGTAAAGGGTTGTTATTTGGTCCTCTTTATGCCAATAAATGGAAGACAAATTAAACTTTGTGTAGACGTGTGTGTGTGTGTGTGTGTGTGTGTGTGTGTGTGTGTGTGTGTGTGTGTGTGTGTGTGTGTGTGTGTGTGTGTGTGTGTGTGTGTGTGTGTGTGTGTGTGTGTGTGTGTGTGTGTGTGTGTGTGTGTGTGTGTGTGTGTGTGTGTGTGTGTGCATGTACATGTACATGTGTGGGAGTGCTCTATATAGGTAGAGTGTGTGCTGTTTCTGATTGGCTGAATGAGTGTTGTTCCTTGTCAATGACCTCCCCAGTAAAACTAACTCTCTTCCTCTCTTTCATTTTCCTCTGGCATAACCCGTTTTCATTCCACTTTCAATTTCAACCTCTCATCATCATTTTTTCTTCACTTCCATGCTTTTACTCTCATGTAATTTCCCCATCACTTTCCTCTCCTTTCTATCTCTGTCTCCATTCATCTCCCCATATATCTGACCCTTGGCTCATACTCTCCCCCCTCACATCCGTTCCTTTCTTTCGTTGCAACAACTTGTTTCCACTCTGCTTTCTATCTCTCCCTCTCGTCTTCCTTTCTCAACTCTCACCTATTCAATTTCTCGGCCACTCTCCTCCTCTCCTCTTCTCTCCTTTCATTCCCTCCATAAACCACCCATCTGTGCCTCCCCATCCTATCCCTTCCCCCCCTTCATCTCCCAAACCTATTCCCTTGTGTCACCCTCATAACCTTCCCCCTCCCCCTCATCCAGCCAACATACTCACTGTCATCATCCTCTCCCAGCTGGTGTTACGGCGTCAGAAGTCCTCCTATAACTACCTTCTGGCGCTCGCCGCCGCTGACATCCTGGTCCTCCTACTCATCGTCTTCGTCGACTTCATATTGGAGGACTTCATTTTGGGCGCGCCCCTTCCCCCCTCCCTCAACAAGGCAGTCCAGGTCCTGGAGTTCTCCTCCATCCACACCTCCATCTGGATCACGGTCCCCTTGACCGTTGACCGTTATATTGCAGTCTGTCACCCGTTGAAGTATCATAGCGTTTCCTACCCGGCCCGCACACGGCGGGTCATCATGGGCGTCTATATGGGGTGTTTGGTGTCTGCGGCGCCTTACTACTGGTGGCCTGAGCTGTGGCATGGTTTACCTGGAGGTGGTACAGGAAGTGGAGGAAGGGGGAGTAGTAGTAGTGCTGCGCAGCATGTGCTAGTCTGGGTGCACTGCGCGACTGTCTATCTCCTCCCCTGCTCCGTCTTCTTCTCCCTCAATGCAATGATCGTCAGGAAGCTCCAGCGCCGTCGCAGCTGCTTCCGCCTGCGCGGCTACTCCACGGGCAAGACCACCGCCATCCTGCTCGCCATCACTTCCGTGTTTGCCGTCCTCTGGGCACCACGCACCGTCGTGATCCTTTACCACCTGTACACGGCGCCGCCGGCTTCCCCGGGTCCCGCCCGCCTTCTGCACCTCCTAACCGATGTGGCGAACATGCTGGCTCTCCTCAACACCGGGGTCAACTTCTTTCTCTACTGTTTCATCAGCAAGCGTTTCCGGACCATGGCGGCCACGGTTCTCCGGACGTTGTTCCGATGCCGTAAGCAGCCGCCGCCGTTCTACGCTGGACACAACTTCTCTATCACCAGTAGCCCCTGGATCTCCCCTGCCAACTCCCACTGCATCAAGATGCTGGTATACCAGTACGATAAGAATGGCAAGCCCATCTGCATCTCCTCGTGAGGGGGGAAGTGTGGAGGGTTTCCCTGACGACCGACCTTGATGATGACCCGATTCTGGGACTCTTTGAGCTTTTCATGTCAACAGACATCTAGAGTGGAGGGCTGGAAAGGTGGAGGAGAGGAGAGTTAGAGGAGAGGTGATGAGAGGTGGAGGAGAGATGGAGGAGAGGTGGTGGAGAGGAGAGGTGGAGGAGAGAAGAGTTAGAGGAGCGTCTGAGAAGAGGAGACAGAAAGGTATGTGGTTGGTGTATGGATACGCAACAATCTATCTATCTGAAGTGAGAGAAAGAATGTTTGAGAACAAGAAGAAGAAAAGTTGAGAAATCAAGTAGGAATGTTGCTGAGCACAAACAGCAGAACAGAACTCATAACCCAGCAACAGAGTGTTGAGAACCATCTCTCCACTCGTTCATGCGGAAAAGCAATCTAACAGACTGATCATTCAGCCTGGATAACTGCCTGTCTTTTTGGCTGTATTACTGCTCCGACAGTGTCTGACGATGAGCTTTGCCTGTGATCAGGGACTGATAAACGAGCATCATGGCGGCTGCTTATTACTGGGTTTAATAGCCAGCCATTTGTAAATGGGAATGGAGAGTGACAACTGAGGAATTCCTCTGTGACATATCAACCTCGCTTTGACATTGGGACGTTTTTGGTACTGTCTCTGTTATACTGCTGTCGACGGATGGGGAGGAGGTGGTGATGGGGGAGGGACGGTGGGAGGATGAGGGGATGAGGGAGGCTCTGAATCTGAACAGATGGCCATCATCCAAGGGGAGCCCTCTCTAGTCAGCGAGAGAAACCACTCACCTTTGAAGAGGTATCCGTGGCATTGATGCTCAAGTCTTAGACGTCCTTGTCCTTAGTGGTGGCCTTAGATGATGTGATTCTCAGTCACTACCATGTCCCCTGACGTGTTTTGAAACCCTGCTGACATTTCCTGTTAATATATAGTGGGTCTCAGAGGTGCATTAGACATTACAAGAGACTTTTTATTAAAAAACGGATCTGTGGATGTTAAGATGTTCTCAGTGAGTGAATTCATCAAAGATGGAAGGGATCGGGAAAGATAACCATCCAATCAGGAGCAGTCTCACAGGTGTTAAGGATAAGTAGGAGCTGCCTGTTGTTGTCATGGTGAAGGATTATGGTAGACTTGACTGTTAGATCAGTGTTCTTTAATACCGATCTTGAAGACACACACGTGCAGGTTTTTGTTCTAGCCCAGTACTAACACACTTGATTCAGCGAATCAACTGATCATCAAGCAATTTGAGAGGTTGAACCAAGATGTGCTAGGTGTGTTAATGCTGGGTTAACACAAAAACCTGCACACTTTGTGTGTCTTCAGGACCAGGATTGAAAGAGATTGTTGTAGATGCACAAAAATAAAGCAAAAAAATGACAATACTTTGTTGTAGAGGTTCCATAGGATCAGTAATCTTGTCACCATGGATTCCACCATTTTAAAAGGAGGACATTTCTACCATTTAAAGAGTCTTCAAATAAGTATTGGTTGTCTTTGATGATTGTCTTAGTCACATTAGAATGAATGTATTTGTGCAGCTCCTCAGACCCTTAACTTTATATCACTGACTAGATAGTGTGTGTGTGTGTGTGTGTGTGTGTGTGTGTGTGTGTGTGTGTGTGTGTGTGTGTGTGTGTGTCTGTCTGTCTGTCTGTCTGTCTGTCTGTCTGTCTGTCTGTCTGTCTGTCTGTCTGTCTGTCTGTCTGTCTGTCTGTCTGTCTGTCTGTCTGTCTGTCTGTCTGTCTGTCTGTCTGTCTGTCTGTCTGTCTGTCTGTCTGTATGTGAGAGAGCAAGAGAGGGAGAGAGAGACAGGCAGAGAGAAAGAGAGAGATAGAGAGAGTAAACAAGAGTTAATGAATCAATAACGCCAGAGGAGGTGTGGTATATGGACAATATTGGGTTGTTCTTATGCACGAGGCAGAACGGAGTGCCTGGACACAGCCCATAGCCCCTTAGCCATGGTATATTGGCCATATACCACATACCCCTGAGGTGCCTTATTGGTATTATAACCAGGTTAACCTCTAATTCCTCCCAAACCTGGATCCGGGAGCACCCCCATCAGTAAAAAAGCTGACTAGCATAGCCTAGCATAGCGTCACAAGTAAATACTAGCATCTAAATATCATTAAATCACAAGTCCAAGACACCAGATGAAAGATACACATCTTGTGAATCCAGCCATCATTTCTGATTTTTAAAATGTTTTACAGGGAGGACACAATATGTAAATCTATTAGCTAACCACGTTAGCAAAAGACACCACTTTTTTTACTCCACCAGTTTTTTACTCCATCAGTAGCTATCACAAATTCGACCAAATAAAGATATGAATAGCCACTAACCAAGAAACAACTTCATCAGATGACAGTCTGATAACATATTTATTGTATAGCATATGTTTTGTTAGAAAAATGTGCATATTTCAGGTATAAATCATAGTTTACCATTGCAGCCACCATCACAACTCTCACCAAAGCGACTAGAATAACTACAGAGAGCAACGTGTATTACCTAATTACTCATCATAAAACATTTCTTAAAAATACACAGCGTACAGCAAATGAAAGACACAGATCTTGTGAATCCAGACAATATTTCAGATTTTCTAAGTGTTTTACAGCGAAAACACAATATAGCGTTATATTAGCTTACCACAATAGCAAACATCACAACAGCATTGATTCAAGCTAAAAATAGCGATAACGTATAAACCACCAAAATATATTAATTTTTTCACTAACCTCAGAATTCTTCAGATGACAGTCCTATAACATCATATTACACAATGCATATAGAGTTTGTTCGAAAATGTGCATATTTAGCGGCACAAATCGTGGTTATACAATGTGATTAGTGGCCAAAACTTCAAGCAATCTGTCCGGCGCCATCTTGGAGAGGCACCTAATCTAATCGAAAACTATTCATAAACTTGACTAAAAAATACAGATTGGACAGCAAATGAAAGATAAATTAGTTCTTAATGCAATCGCTGTGTTAGATTTTTAAAATTAACGTTACTGCGCAATACAGCGTGCGCTAAAGCAAGACCGCACCATAATTCATGGCGGAATTATTATTTGACATTTGTCAACATAAGTACGAATTAACAGCATAAAGACTGCTTACTATTAGCTGAGCTTCCATCAGAATCTTGGGCAAGGTGTCCTTTCTCCAGAACAATCGTCTTTTGGTTGAAAGATGTCCTCTTGTCCTGTCGAAATAGCCGCTAACGTTAGCCACCCACTGGAGAGGTGTCCAACTCGTGAAAGCGCATCACAAAGAAATCCAGGAAAATCGCAATAAACTGATATAAACTGCTATAAATCGGTTTAAATTAACTACCTTATGATGTCTTTAACACCTATAACGAATAAAAACATGACCGGAGATATAGAACTGCTAAAACGAAAGCGTTTGCAGGACGCCATTGTGATGTCCTCTTGCGCCAGATGTCCCGTTGAAAAGAATGGTACTTCCGTTCCATGATCATTTATAGTGGCCCAGATTGCGCAATCCACTCCATTCAAATTCTCCCCGCTTACTGACATCTAGAGGAAGACGTATGCAGTGCATGTAGCCCGATGGCTTACATGGGGACTTATAAACTGACCTCAGAACAGGGACCTCAATTTCTGAAATCTCACTCCCTGACAGGAAATGTGCTGCAGAATGAGTTCTGTTTCACTCAGAGAAATAATTCAAACGGTTTTAGAAACTAGAGAGTGTTTTCTATCCAATAGTAATAATAATATGCATATTGTACGAGCAAGAATTGAGTACGAGGCAGTTTAATTTGGGAACGAATTTATTACAAAGTGCAAATAGCACCCCCTATTGCCAAGAGGCTAACCTGTTAACCTGTCAACATCACTCTTATCACAGGCTTTAGCAATTATCTTTCCAATTACACACACACACACTCATTCGTTAAAAATAACTACTTCCCAGTAAGGAACCTTCGGAGCATGGAAGGGAGGTATGTTAGAGCTATATAATGAAGATAGTATACCTCAGCTGAGACACTGTCAACAGTCATTAATGACCCAGCATGTTCTCTGCCTTGACTTGAACCCTGTCCAATCAATGTTTATTGGTCAGATGAATGTTGTTTTTTGGTGGTTTCCATTGGTCATGTTAATGCAATTTTTTGTTGTTGTCCATTGGTCATGATTAGCAATATGCATCAATACCACAACAGACACTTCAGTACCACTTTATTGACCAGTTGCAGTGTCATAACATCGTCATATTGTCATAAACATGACATAACAAATTATATAAGATATCCTGACAGTTTATGTCACTGAATGTCGAGTGACAATCAGCAATAAAATGTCAAACAGGACTTCATAACTATCCCAGAAGATGCAATGGGATTGTATCTAAGCAATTATGGATTTTCTTTATTGAAAGCATCCCAACATTGCTAGTGTGACATTAATTTATAACCCTCGTCAAAGGTTCCCACCAACATTAATTAGACTGATTACAGTCATTTCATTTGTGAAATAGTAAACTACTACTGAAAACACCAGGGGGGTGCAGTCCTTGCCTGAGCTGTGGTTGGAAAACAGATTCAATGAATACGACCCAGGTGTCCTCTCCATTTACCACGTGGGGGACTCTGAAGCAGGTGGGAGGGAGTGGTAGTTGCTATGGTGATGACTAGGGAACACCCACTGTTGGTGACATCAATAACTCATAACCGGATAATCATAATAGGAAACTCTTATCTCTGGAGGCTTCACGCTTTTCTCAAACAGATACTGTAAACCTGTATATAAAAAAGGGCAAGAACAAATAGATCATATAAGAATATAATATTTTATTTTCCTCCACTCTTTCATTTTCTCTCTCAGAGTATGTCGGTATGTTTGTGTGTGTGTGTGTGTGCGTTTGTGTGTGTGTGTGTATGTGTGCATGCGTGCATAAGTCTTTGTGTGCTTCCACGTGAGCGCGCATCTGTCTGAGTGCAAAAGCTTTCAAAAGTGCGTAAAATATCAAGTCAGTTAAGAGAAAAAATGTGTACAGTAAATGAAGCAAAATATCTCTGTACTCTAAATTATTAAACAGCTTATTTATGCTCCTTGGTGTAGATGACCAGTCAATACACAGAACATTATTATTATACATTAGCATATCTGAGATTGTATTTCATTCTGCTTACAGTATGGCAGTCTACTGATAGCTTTTCCATTGTGTGTTTTCTACATGTCAGGCTCTTTTTAAATCATAAAAAGACGTGAATTGATTGAATGTAATGCATTGATTGTTTTGGCTTGCATAATTAAGGTACAATATGCGGAAATCGCTCTGCCATTTCCTGGTTGCAAAAATTCTAATAGTTCGCCTAATGTCAGTTTATGTGACAAAACAAGCAGTCATTGTGTAGAGAATCATTGTACCATCTAAACTGCTGTGAAATATATATTCCATAACCACAAAATATTGTATTTTTAGTTGTTTGAAGCTGGTGTCCAAAACCGAAAGTAAAACAAGCAAAAACGAAACATAAGAATGGGAAGCATAGAAATAGTGCATATAAAACAGATCTACAGCTTCTCAGACTCGCTTTCAATGAGAATGACAGATCTATAACTCAGATTTCTATGTAAATTTGGTCAGGTCACCCAAAAAGTTACATATTGCAGCTTTATCTAATGAATTTAAATGAATATAATGTATGTACAGTATGTATTTGGTTATTCCCTGTGAGAAGGCATGTTGAGAAGGATTATTCCCCTCTGATATTTTATAACTGAGAATAAGATAAAGATACCCTCTAATAATCAAAGATGTCTGCCTGGTCTTGTTTGTCTCTGTCAATTGTTTTTAACACATTCACACATGAAATAACATAACACAGTTGAAGTTGTATTAATATTCCTAATATTTTGTGACACATATGGCATGATTTGACGTGTAAACTAAAATCCTGATCCTTATTCTTTATTTTATAATGTTCCTAATGATGTATAGAATACGTGTACCAAGTTTCATGGTTGTATCAGAAAGTGCACAAATTCAGTATTTTCTTGGCACTTATCTGCGTATTGTGCAAATCAAAAGGTTTTCAAAGTGTTGTAACACCCAATGAATATCATAATATCACAAAGTACATACCAAAATCCTCAAAGAGTTGTCATATCCTAAATGAATCTGACTGTTCATGGTTTGACCATCAAGTGATACTTCAAACAACAAGGAGGTCAAAGACACTCACTGAACGTGTCCCAAATGACACCCTACTCTCAATACAGTGCACTACTTCTGACCAGGGCCCATAAGGTTCTTGTGAAACGTAGTGCACTATGTAGGGAATTGGGTGCCACTCACCCACTGTCACCACTCACCATGAGAGTTGTGCAAATGTTTTTCCATTGTTACAAAATCATTGCATCATAATGAATTGTAATGCTTTGTACAACCTGTGAGTTGGTGTTCACGTCATAAACAAGTACAACGTTCATCGTGGGGGAGAACAACTGCCTTTCACCATCTGCGCCCATTCAATATTGCCTAGATTTGCATAGCTATAACAAAATACAACTTTTGGGGTTCTCGTAAGCTTACAATGTTGTTTTGATTATTGTTTGAACAGTCGCTAAGATTATATGTGACCCGTTTCAAGAAACTAGATGTATGTCGCGGGTCACTATTTCACAGGAGAGCCATTTGAACATAATTTTTTTTTAATCAAAATGTGTTTTTTGGCAGAAATGCCTTCTCGAACATGTGAACTTTCATGTGCCTTAATAATGCACTTGTATGCCATATGTAAATATGAATAACACTTTTCAATTATGAGCCTAGTTGGTTTAGCCAAAGAAAAAGTCAGCAACCTTCCCTCTAGCCATTATTGGCTGAGATAATGAGGGGGCTAGGCATGCCGAGAGATGAGTTTCGATTGGTCTGCCATATATCACGCTTCTGTTTATTTGAGTTGGTCAGTATGTCTAGGTAATCCTGTCTAAAGCAGCTTTTTAAAAATGAATTGTGTATTAAAACTGCAAGTGTTACTTTCCACTTTCTGGAGGACTGAGTTTTGAAATCAGTGGAATTCGAGTTTGATAGCTAAGGAGATGGAGAAAACACCTGTCTCCAGATTACATCTTCAAACTAAGGGCAACCATGGCATCCGATAGGAGACGTGTCCAACCATGAATGATGTATACGGGTAAGATAGTCTAGCTAGCTGTATTTTCAGATATTACACGTTTCTAATTTTGACAAAAAAAGCTATTTGCTTGCTTAGCTATAGCCTAATTTTAGCTAGCTAACATTGAACCTGGTTGGTTAGCTACCTGCAGATTCATGAAGGGTAGTAACGTCATGAGTTGTGATTATGGTTGATTGTTTACCTAGCTAGCTAGCTAACGTTAGCTGTCTGGCTCGCTAGCTAACGTTACACGTATGACCTTATTATTTGTATCTCAGAGCCATTTGCTTGGCTAGCTATAGCCTAATGTTTGCTAGCTAACATTGAACCTGGTTGGTTAGCTACCTGCAGATTAATGCAAGGTAGTAACGTCATGAGTTGGGATTATGCTTCATTGTTTACCTAGCTAGCTAGCTACACGTCTAAACAAAATACTCCACTATGCAAGCAACCATTTCAGGTGCTTTCCTAATTAAATTGTTGCCTGCAGCACAGTTACAGTCACCAACTCTCTGGATAACATGAAAACATGGACGCAGAAGATGTTAGCTAAAATGCTAACGCTCATTGACATAGGCTGGTAGCAAAGCAACACTACTAGGCAGCAGGACATTCATAAAAGCCTTACAATTCAATTATAATCCAAAATTAGTGTGCAATGCACTCATTCGCAACATGTAAATGGAGGCTTTTTTTGCTGGCGGTCTATGAGAACTCCCCTGTGTTTTTCCCCACGGCGGGAAAATTGTGAAAAGTTGTTGCATGCTCTACCCAACAGTGCGGTAACTTAAATTAATGATTGAATTAGGCTGTTTGAGAAGGTTTAAATCCTAAGCAACCTTCCTACACATAGTTTGAAGTACAACACCAACATAGCTACTGTAGTAGGTCAAAGCTGTGTGCTGGAAAACCTTGGTAGAGCATGGGTGGAATAGGTATTCAAATCAAATCAAAATGTATTAGTCACATGCACCGAATACAACAGGTGTAGGTAGACCTTACAGTGAAATGCTTACTTACGAGCCCCTAACCAACAATATAGTTTAAAAACTAAATAAAAAAGTCACAAGCAATTAATGAGCAGCAGTAAAATAACAATTGTGAGACTATATACAGGGGGGTACTGGAACAGAGTCAATGTGCGGGGACATCAGTTAGTCGAGGTAATTGAGGTAATATGTACATGTAGGTAGAGTTATTCAAGTGACTATGCATAGATGATAACAACAGAGTAGCAGCGGTGTAAAAGACGGGGGGGGCAATGCAAATAGTTTGGGTAGCCATTTGATTAGATGTTTAGGAGTCTTATAACTTGGTCGGTAAAAGCTATTTAGAAGCCTCTTGGACCTAGACTTGGCGTTGTGGTACCGCTTGCCGTGCGGTAGCAGAGAGAACAGTCTATGACTGGGGTGACTGGAGTCTATGACAATTTTTAGGGCCTTCCTCTGACACCGCCTGGTATAGAGGTCCTGGATGGCAGGAAGCTTTGCCCAAGTGATGTACTGGGCCGTACACACTATCCTCTGTAGTGCCTTGCGGTCGGAGGCCGAGCAGTTGCCATACCAGGCAGTGATGCAACCAGTCAGGATGCTCTCAATGGTGCAGCTGTAGAACCTTTTGAGGATTTGAGGACATATGCCAAATCTTTTCAGTCTCCTGATGGGGAAAAGGTTTTGTCGTGCCCTCTTGTGGTGCTCATGTGAATTTCCTTTCTTTTTTGGCTTCAGACCAATGCCTATTCTCACATAAACGTTTATTTTTTATTTGTTATAGTATTACTAATAAAACATTATATATATATATATATATATATATATATATAAGGGACTGGTACTAGTGGTAATACAGTGCATTTGGAAAGTATTCAGACCCCTTGACCTTTTCCATATTTAATTACGTTAAAGCCTTATTATGAAATTAATACAATTATTTGTTTTCCTCATCAATCTACACACAACAATCCATAAACACAAAGCGAAAACAGGTTTTAAGAAATGTTTGCAAATGTATAAAAAAACAGAAATCCCTTATTTACATAAGTATTCAGACCCTTTGCTATGAGACTTGAAATTGAGCTCAGGTGCATCCTGTTTCCATTGATAATCCTTGAGATGTTTCTACAACTTGATTGGAGTCCATCTGTGTTCATTTCAATTGATTGGACATGATCTGGAAAGGCACAACTGTCTATATAAGGTCCCACATTTGACAGTGCATGTCAGAGCAAAAACCAACCCGTGAGGTCAAAGGAATTGTCCGTAGAGCTCCAAGACAGGATTGTGTCGAGGCACAGATCTGGAGAAGGGAACCAAAACATTTCTGCAGCATTGAAGGTACACAAGAACACAGCGGCCTCCATCATTCTTAAATGGAAGAAGTTTGGAACCCCCTAGACTCTTTCTAGAGTTTCCAACAGGACAATCACCCTAAGCACACGACAAAGACAATGTAGGAGTGGCTTCGGGACAAGTCTCTGAATGTCCTTGAGTGGCCCAGCCAGAGCCCGGACTTGAACCTGATCGAACATCTCTGGAGAGACCTGAAAATAGCTGTGCAGTGACGCTCCCCATCCAATCTGACAGATCTTGAGAGTGTCTGCAGAGAAGAATGGGAGAAACTCCCCAAATACAGGTGTGCCAAGCTTGTAGCGTCATACCCAAGAAGACTCAAGGCTGTAATCGCTGCCAAAGGTTCTTCAACAAAGTACTGAGTAAAGGGTCTGAATACTTATGTAAATGTGATATTTTAATTTGCTGAAATTTCTAAAAACCTGTTTTTGCTTTGTCATTATGGGGTATTGTGTGTAGATTGATTTAAGAAGGTCAAACCAAGGATCCTTTTGCTATTAGATGTTTTATTTTAAGACCCCTTGAAGTATAAAAAATACATATATCATTTTTTGGGGGGGGCCTTACTGCTTTTAGCCCATACAAAAAATCTAAAGAAAGACAATGACCCAACACACCTCCAAGCTGTGTAAGGGCTATTTGACCAAGAAGAAGAGAGATGGAGTGCTGCATCAGATGACCTGGCCTCCACAATTACCCAACTTCAACCCAATTGAGATTTGGGATGAGTTGGACCGCAGAGTGAAGTAAAAGCAAGTGTTCAGCATATGTGGGAAGTCCTTCAAGACTGTTGGAAAAGCATTCCAAGTGAAGCTGGTTGATAGAATTCCCTAGCGTGTGCAAAGCTGTCATCAAGGCAAAGGGTGGCTACATTGAAGAATCTAAAATCTAAAATACATTTTGATTTGTTTAACACTTTTTTGGTTACTACATGATTCCATGTGTGTTATTTCATAGAAAATAGTAAAAATAAAGAAATACCCTTGAATGAGGAGGTGTGTCCAAACTTTAGACTGGTACTGTATACTTTCACACGTTTTCAACTGGTACCGGGGGACCTTCAGATGTACGTGTTCTTGAGTCTCACCTTTACACAGAGTTGTCGTATTAATCCATAGCCCAAACTGTTTGGACACTACAGACAGAAGTTGGCAGATCGGCTGTACCGACTTCAGACGAGTCCCAATACGCTCGTGTTTGTGAGAGTCTCATTTTTTTATAGAGGGGTCATAATAGTTTGTAGGCCAAACCGTTCGGACGCTACAGACGATTTTGTGAGAAGACCGATTTTCTGGATGTCTCATGGTCTGACAAACACCTCTCTAGCTCTGTCACCTTTCACCGCAGATGCGGAAGTGTTATATAGGCGGATGCGGTGGATTGAGACGCATTCTATGCAAAAAAACATATCTCTAGCTTAAATTGACAGATTTTTATGGGGATTTTGTATTATGTTAATTAGATTTCCTCCGGTGCACGGACATCGACCTTAAGGGGTTTTAACCTGTCTCCTCCCTTTCATCTACACTTATTGAAGTGGATTTAACAAGTGACATCAATAAAGGATCATAGCTTTCACCTGGACTCACCTGGTCAGTGGACAGAGCAGGTGTTCTTATTGTTTTGTATACTCAGTGGAGCTAGATACTAATGGTAATAGCAATCAATAATCAGTAGTGATAGTAATACATCTCTAGAGCCTTCTGGTCGAGGTGCAGTTGCCATACCAGACTGTGATACAACCAGTCAGAATGCTCTCCATGGAGCAGCTGTAACAGTTCTTAAGGATCTGAGGTGCCAAATCGTTTCAGCCTCCTGAGGGAGAGGACGCACTGCTGAGCCTTCTTCATGACTCTGCTGGTGTGAGAGGACCATGATAAGTCCTCAGTGATGTGGACACTGAGGAACTTGAAGCTCTTGACCCTCTCCACTGTGGCCCCCTTGATGTGGCTGTAGGTGTGCACCCGCCCTGTTTCTTGAAGTCCACTATCAGCTCCTTGGTCTTTCTGACGTTGTGGGAGAGGTTGTGGTCCTGGCACCACACCTCCAGGTCTCTGACCTCCTCCTTGTCGCCATTGGTGATCAGGCTGACCACCGTTGTGTCGTCAACAAACTTGATGACGGAGTTGCAGTCGTGCGTGGCCACACAGCCATGGGTGAACAGGGAGTTCAGGAGGGCTAAGCACACACCCCTGGGGGGAATAACGACTCAGAGTATGTTCACCCCTAGTGTGTACATGGCAATGAGGTACAGTGTTCCTGCTGCAGTTGAAAGTCGTGGTGACATGTAATTGGCCACTCGTTGGTGATGATCACACAGTTAAGGTTCTACAGGTTACACCTCTGTAATTGCGAACTGCGCAGTATTTTAAGACACACACACACACACACACACACACACACACACACACACACACACACACACACACACACACACACACACACACACACACACACACACACACACACACACACACACACACTTCTGGATGAATTCTGCTGTAATTGTACATACCGTATTGATCCTCAACAGCAACACTCGGGAGGTAATGTGACGTTTGACTGATGATCCGTGACACTGATCGCAACCTCGAGGGAACGAATGATCAGTCCATCACTTCTACCCTATAACCTGCCAGCCACTAAAACAGTACAGTACCAACCCCCTCTCGCTCACCGTGGGTAGACTGCAGAGCTGTGGGACAGCACCCCTGGGTTGATATTCTATTCAAAATCTTTCAAATACTTTGAGCGTTTGCTCTACCCTGCCTGGAGTGCCACGATGGGCGGGGTTTGCAGTTGTGGGATGATTATGTTGGTCCATTTTGCCAGGCAAGCTCAATCGAGCACAGATAAAAATAAAAAAAATGATGTTGAATAGTATTTGAACCCAAGTCTGGTGTGGGTGGGCTCCCATATAGTGGGTCGCAGGGAGATATTACGATGCAGTGACGAGCACCACTCTGCAGTTACACAGCACTGCAGATACCAGCTGGGCTGATAAAAACACAGGCAATAACCGCATGAATCTGCCTCTCCGACTGACACACTATTACGGGTCTCTGAGAGAGGTGAGGATGGCAAGATGTCTGAGTGTGTGACAGAGAAACTGGGACGGGGGGGACGGGGGGGTTGAGGGAGGGAGAGAGAGAATGAGCGAAAGAAAGAGAGACAAAGAGAGAGAGAGAGGGAGCGAAAGAGAGCGATAGCACAAGAGAGGAGTGAGGGGGAGACATAGAGAGACTTGGCTTATAAAACCTCTATCCCCCACTGTCCCAGATGACCTCTATAGCTGAGAAGTGACACACACACACCTTTTGAATGAAAGAGTAGAGGCAACTTTACACCTTTACAGATTTGAACAGAGAGGGTTCACCCAACCAGACCCCACACAGAGAGGGCTGTGCTCGCCAATCACTGTCTCCTCCTCACTTACAGAAGACACAGCTAGCTAATCAATGCCTGTCTCTTATATAATACTGTTCAGCAGTGGAGGCTGGTGACTTGGACAATTGAGGAGGATGGGAGATCAATGGTATAGACGACAAAGTGTTTCATAAATCGTCAAAGACAAATTATTTTAACCTAAAACATTTAATAAAGACATTTAAGGTCAAATATTATGGGGTACAGGAATGAGAGGACTACTTACACAGTGGAAGGTATCACAGCAGTGATTGAATGAGGGTATTGCGCATGAGTTGAGGTGTTCAGAGGCTTGACTTCAGTGCAGGACAGGGGTTGAGGTGTTCAGAGGCTTCAGTGCAGGACAGGCTCACCATGAGGGCAGGACAGGATTTGACTGGGAAGACAAAAAACAACAACTCAACACAGTTAGTCATAGGAGCTAAGAACGAGTAAGTCCAAGCAAGGATTAAAATCACATTGATGTAAATGTAACAATAACGGGATTGTGTTTGTGTGTGTGTGATTGACTCTACATACAGTAATGAGTGAAAATTGACATGGGCTACTCACGGTGCTTACAGAGGGAACATTCAATGTGTCAGTGGATTAGAGGACACATCAGATATGGCTTCAGTTCATGTCAGCAGAGAGTTGACACTGGTAGTGTAGTGGAGTGGTCATCACCTCTTAATCAGGTAACAGGAGGGGATTTAGCTGTGAATACAAATAGAAGATACATTCCATTACAGCAGCGCCATCATCGGTTTAGGCAACACGTTTTTTTTCTCCATGAAGTTAAACTCAGACATTTCAGGTCAAACACAGACTGTGCATCTAGCCCACTTGACACATGAAAGTAGCCCAAGATTCACGAAACGTTCCTGGAAAAAAGCCCTGATCCTCCACATACCTGTTGATAACGGAGAACTGCTAGCGACAGCTAATGTCTGTGGTTTCATCCATTTGCCATGTGAAAAAATTTGCTGCGTCAACTTTTCTTTTAATCTTACTTTTAATGGATGATTAAATGGAAGCTTTCAAATCATTCTGAGTTGATTTGACATTCAATAGAAGACAGTAGAAACTTCCACTTGCTCAACAAGCAAAGCATCGTAATGTGCAATTAACTCTGCAAGCTCTTTGTAGTTGCCCTCGTTAGCGGAACTTCCCGCTCGTCATGCCCCCTAAAAGCCAACTCTTATATGCCCAAAAAATGCAGAAGTGTCAATAAGCTGCTTGAGACCATACCTGTTTCTTCTTACCTTCTCGTTGTGTTAGGCATTGTGAATATGCAGACCTTCGTCAATTACATGATTGATTCAACTTTTCCCCAGAACCTTGACTCTGTTGTGGGCAATGAAGGGGTTCTTCAACAAAACAAATCACTACGTTGTCGTTAGCGTTCGCTGTCAATTCTGGCAGAGAGAACTGAACTCCGATAGAAGCAAAGGTCATCAAAATTGTTAAAAGGTTATCAAAACAATTTAAAGAAATGCAACATTGGACAATGGAGGAAGACACTTCAAACATTTTGCATTTTTATAATCCATCAGATATTAAATGAATTATAGCACATAAAACATTTGACTGGCACGGACAATGTTGTTGTCAAGTTTTCTTGTGGCAATAGCAGGATACCCTTGGATAAAAAAACACGCTTGGCTCTAGATTAAATGTTTCTAAACATACTTTAAATTGTTTGCAAGATCAGACATAATATCACTATAATCCGAGTTTTAATTTTCGGAAGTTGCTTTCATTTCAGCACATCTAATTTGTAAATATTTCAACTGTATTAAATTATAATTTTTTTCAATTCCACAAAAAATGAACACCCATTCTTCTCTTTCTTGTGATGTAAGTGTTGAGACAGTGCGTTAAATCCCTTACGAAGCTTTAGCGTTCTTATTGTTTCAATGGAAAGACAATGTATTCCACTGAGCTCATTTCAGCCATTACCGGGGTGTGTTCGACAGGTCATTACAAACATTTCCGCGCTTATAACGTTAATGGGAAAAAAACGTCAGGCACAAGCAAGAGTGGAATGAAAGCAATCAATCCAGTGAGATTTAAGTGACAAGTGAATTTTGCACCCCTCAAACACAGGAAATACATGGCTGAAAATGACAGATTCTCAGGTGGGAGGGGCATGTTAGCAAAGCAAGTTGAAATACATTACAGTAACTTGACACAAAAATAAAGTTTTAAAACCAAGAAAACAATATATAATCTACTTCCTCCATTTCCTGTAGTTTCAATAAACTAATTTGAATTATCACTGTTCACTGTCTCAAACTCAATCTATCCAATAATGTTACCAACTCACCAAGCTTCTAAATTACACATGCATAATATAAGATCCCGAGGCAGAACGTTCCTAGGCCGTCATTGAAAATAAGAATGTGTTCTTAACTGACTTGCCTCGTTAAATAAAGGTTAAATAAAGGTGTAAAAAAAAATATATATAATAATAAATAATAAAAAATATATAAAAAATCGGCAAATCGGCGCCCAAAAATACCGATTTCCGATTGTTATGAAAACTTGAAATCGGCCCTAATTAATCGGTCGACCTCTAGTTGAAACTACTGTAGACCATTGCAAAAATCAGTTTTAATCAGATATTTGGTGACGTGAATATATTTAGTATAGTTTTACCTAAAAATAATAACTTTTTTAAGGGGCCCTCCCTTTCCTCCTCTGAGGTGCCTCCACTGCTGTACAGAGGGCACCGTTATATAGACACAAGACATATTGCAAAAATGTGTTTTCATAACGTATTAGGTGACATGTGAATACATTTAGTATAGTTCTATCTGCATCAGAGTGTGCAAAGCTGTAATCAAAGGTGGCAACTTTGAAGAATCTCAAATATAAAATATAACATTTCATAGTTTTGATGTCTTCACTATTATTCTACAATGTAGAAAATAGTAAAAATGGACCCCTGGAATGAGTAGGTGTGTCCAAACTTTTGACTGGTACTGTATATAATAATATATATATATATATTTAAAAATATATATTTCCTTTATTATTTTCCCCTAACCCTACCACCCCTTCCTTAACTGGAGTAAACTAAAGGACAAAAACACTTAGGCTTCTACTTCCAGCTTATACATACTATGTATATTTTATGGACGCAGTATATTTTAAATGAGTTATCTTGTTGTTTTTAGTCCCACCGTTCAGCTCCCATCAACCCCTCCCATCTGTCTCAGAAGAACATCCAGTTTGGATTTCTAGCTGCCATATATATTTCAACTGTGCTGTGATGTTTCACAAAAGTTCTGAACCTTTCTATTCTCATAGTTTATACAGATTGTAAATTAAAGATAAACATTTTTGCTAAAACTATTATTATATTATTGATCGATAGAATATGACTCTTCAAATCACCCAGTAGTGCTATTTGCAAAGTTGGCTCCAGGTAAATGTTGCAATTCTTCAGCCATTCCTGAACCTGCGACCAAAAACAAGCTACATGTGGACAGTAACAAAACAAATGATCTAATAATTCTCTTCACAGCAAAATCTACAGAGCTGGGAAAGTTGTAAATTGTAATGTTAATTCATTATCTACCTAGCAACTCATTTGTTGCTAATAATTGTTTGAGCAAGAACAGGAAGTAGTTAAGTCATGGTTGTAACTGTGGTCA
Source organism: Salvelinus namaycush (assembly GCF_016432855.1). NCBI lineage: Eukaryota > Metazoa > Chordata > Actinopteri > Salmoniformes > Salmonidae > Salvelinus > Salvelinus namaycush. The sequence goes on from NC_052309.1 coordinate 4,974,818, forward strand.
GTTCATCATTAAATCTGCCCAAGAGTAATTGGTCTCCATTGATGTGTTTGTCTACATAGAGAGTCATGCTTCCATCATCTAAAGGTTACTCCAAACTACACCACTTATTGGACAGGATCATCTTCATCAGAACATTATTGGACTGGTGAAATTCACCTTGCATGTCATCATGTCAGCACACTGTAGAAAAACAAAATCAACTATTTCTGATTGGGCAAATTCAGGTGTCCCTCCCCGTTTCGTCCCGTTTGCTTCTGTTTGCTTCTTACTGTAAATACATTCCAGCATTCAACTTGAAGACATATCATAGAAAGCTTCTGCTATCATCTTTTAAGAGAAACTGAGGACATAAAATCTTTTGTTTGAAATTATTGAAATTTGTATCTGGCAATGTCACACTCCTGTATTGGCCCTACAGGTAACTTAGTGTGGGACACTGGGAGGTTGTTCCTGCAGGTAACTTAGTGTGGGACACTGGGAGATTGGCCCTACAGGTAACTTAGTGTGGGACACTGGGAGGTTGTTCCTGCAGGTAACTTAGTGTGGGACACTGGGAGATTGGCCCTACAGGTAACTTAGTGTGGGACACTGGGAGGTTGTTCCTGCAGGTAACTTAGTGTGGGACACTGGGAGATTGGCCCTACAGGTAACTTAGTGTGGGACACTGGGAGGTTGTTCCTGCAGGTAACTTAGTGTGGGACACTGGGAGATTGGCCCTACAGGTAACTTAGTGTGGGACACTGGGAGGTTGTTCCTGCAGGTAACTTAGTGTGGGACACTGGGAGATTGGCCCTACAGGTAACTTAGTGTGGGACACTGGGAGATTGGCCCTACAGGTAACTTAGTGTGGGACACTGGGAGGTTGTTCCTGCAGGTAACTTAGTGTGGGACACTGGGAGATTGGCTCTACAGGTAACTTAGTGTGGGACACTGGGAGGTTGTTCCTGCAGGTAACTTAGTGTGGGACACTGGGAGGTTGTTCCTGCAGGTAACTTAGTGTGGGACACTGGGAGATTGGCCCTACAGGTAACTTAGTGTGGGACACTGGGAGATTGGCCCTACAGGTAACTTAGTGTGGGACACTGGGAGGTTGTTCCTGCAGGTAACTTAGTGTGGGACACTGGGAGGTTGTTCCTGCAGGTAACTTAGTGTGGGACACTGGGAGATTGGCCCTACAGGTAACTTAGTGTGGGACACTGGGAGATTGGCCCTACAGGTAAGTTAGTGTGGGACACTGGGAGATTGGCCCTACAGGTAACTTAGTGTGGGACACTGGGAGATTGGCCCTACAGGTAACTTAGTGTGGCACACTGGGAGATTGGCCCTACAGGTAACTTAGTGTGGGGCACTGGGAGATTGGCTCTACAGGTAACTTAGTGTGGCACACTGGGAGATTGGCCCTACAGGTAACTTAGTGTGGCACACTGGGAGGTTGGCCCTACAGGTAACTTAGTGTGGGACACTGGGAGGTTGTTCCTGCAGGTAACTTAGTGTGGGACACTGGGAGATTGGCCCTACAGGTAACTTAGTGTGGGACACTGGGAGGTTGTTCCTGCAGGTAACTTAGTGTGGGACACTGGGAGGTTGTTCCTGCAGGTAACTTAGTGTGGGACACTGGGAGATTGGCCCTACAGGTAACTTAGTGTGGGACACTGGGAGGTTGTTCCTGCAGGTAACTTAGTGTGGGACACTGGGAGGTTGTTCCTGCAGGTAACTTAGTGTGGGACACTGGGAGGTTGTTCCTGCAGGTAACTTAGTGTGGGACACTGGGAGATTGGCCCTACAGGTAACTTAGTGTGGGACACTGGGAGATTGGCCCTACAGGTAACTTAGTGTGGGACACTGGGAGGTTGTTCCTGCAGGTAACTTAGTGTGGGACACTGGGAGGTTGTTCCTGCAGGTAACTTAGTGTGGGACACTGGGAGATTGGCCCTACAGGTAACTTAGTGTGGGACACTGGGAGATTGGCCCTACAGGTAACTTAGTGTGGGACACTGGGAGATTGGCCCTACAGGTAACTTAGTGTGGGACACTGGGAGATTGGCCCTACAGGTAACTTAGTGTGGCACACTGGGAGATTGGCCCTACAGGTAACTTAGTGTGGGGCACTGGGAGATTGGCCCTACAGGTAATTTAGTGTGGGACACTGGGAGATTGGCCCTACAGGTAACTTAGTGTGGCACACTGGGAGATTGGCCCTACAGGTAACTTAGTGTGGGACACTGGGAGATTGGCCCTACAGGTAAGTTAGTGTGGGACACTGGGAGATTGGCCCTACAGGTAAGTTAGTGTGGGACACTGGGAGATTGGCCCTACAGCTAACTTAGTGTGGGACACTGGGAGATTGGCCCTACAGGTAACTTAGTGTGGCACACTGGGAGATTGGCTCTACAGGTAACTTAGTGTGGCACACTGGGAGATTGGCCCTACAGGTAACTTAGTGTGGGACACTGGGAGGTTGGCCCTACAAGTAACTTAGTGTGGGACACTGGGAGATTGGCCCTACAGGTAACTTAGTGTGGGACACTGGGAGATTGGCCCTACAGGTAACTTAGTGTGGCACACTGGGAGGTTGGCCCTACAGGTAACTTAGTGTGGGACACTGGGAGGTTGTTCCTGCAGGTAACTTAGTGTGGGACACTGGGAGATTGGCCCTACAGGTAACTTAGTGTGGGACACTGGGAGGTTGTTCCTGCAGGTAACTTAGTGTGGGACACTGGGAGGTTGTTCCTGCAGGTAACTTAGTGTGGGACACTGGGAGATTGGCCCTACAGGTAACTTAGTGTGGGACACTGGGAGGTTGTTCCTGCAGGTAACTTAGTGTGGGACACTGGGAGATTGGCCCTTCAGGTAACTTAGTGTGGCACACTGGGAGATTGGCCCTACAGGTAACTTAGTGTGGGACACTGGGAGATTGTCCCTACAGGTAACTTAGTGTGGCACACTGGGAGGTTGGCCCTACAGGTAACTTAGTGTGGGACACTGGGAGATTGGCCCTACAGGTAACTTAGTGTGGGACACTGGGAGGTTGTTCCTGCAGGTAACTTAGTGTGGGACACTGGGAGATTGGCCCTACAGGTAACTTAGTGTGGGACACTGGGAGGTTGTTCCTGCAGGTAACTTAGTGTGGGACACTGGGAGATTGTCCCTACAGGTAACTTAGTGTGGCACACTGGGAGGTTGGCCCTACAGGTAACTTAGTGTGGGACACTGGGAGGTTGGCCCTACAGGTAACTTAGTGTGGGACACTGGGAGATTGGCCCTACAGGTAACTTAGTGTGGGACACTGGGAGATTGTTCTTGCAGGTAACTTAGTGTGGGACACTGGGAGATTGGCCCTACAGGTAACTTAGTGTGGGACACTGGGAGGTTGTTCCTGCAGGTAACTTAGTGTGGGACACTGGGAGATTGTCCCTACAGGTAACTTAGTGTGGGACACTGGGAGGTTGGCCCTACAGGTAACTTAGTGTGGGACACTGGGAGATTGTCCCTACAGGTAACTTAGTGTGGGACACTGGGAGATTGGCCCTACAGGTAACTTAGTGTGGGACACTGGGAGGTTGGCCCTACAGGTAACTTAGTGTGGGACACTGGGAGGTTGGCCCTACAGGTAACTTAGTGTGGGACACTGGGAGATTGTTCCTGCAGGTAACTTAGTGTGGGACACTGGGAGATTGGCCCTACAGGTAACTTAGTGTGGGACACTGGGAGGTTGTTCCTGCAGGTAACTTAGTGTGGGACACTGGGAGATTGTCCCTACAGGTAACTTAGTGTGGCACACTGGGAGGTTGGCCCTACAGGTAACTTAGTGTGGCACACTGGGAGCTTGGCCCTACAGGTAACTTAGTGTGGGACACTGGGAGGTTGGCCCTACAGGTAACTTAGTGTGGGACACTGGGAGATTGGCCCTACAGGTAACTTAGTGTGGGACACTGGGAGGTTGTTCCTGCAGGTAACTTAGTGTGGGACACTGGGAGATTGGCCCTACAGGTAACTTAGTGTGGGACACTGGTAGGTTGTTCCTGCAGGTAACTTAGTGTGGGACACTGGGAGATTGGCCCTACAGGTAACTTAGTGTGGGACACTGGGAGATTGGCCCTACAGGTAACTTAGTGTGGCACACTGGGAGATTGGCCCTACAGGTAACTTAGTGTGGGACACTGGGAGATTGGCCCTACAGGTAACTTAGTGTGGCACACTG
>NC_052309.1:4984018-4986518 GCF_016432855.1 Salvelinus namaycush
CCATACCACCTCATCATCAGCTTTGCACTTTATGCCCTATTATAAGACACAGAGAGTAAAGCTGAGTCCCAAATGCCACTATTCCCTTTAAAGTACACTACTTTTGACCAAGACGCAGCTGCAGAGAGCAATATGTACGTGCTTAATCATCGCTTTATTAACATTTAAAACATTAGCCAGCTCAAACAATGTCTCATCCTATTGTATTTGTCCCCTGTGACCCCAGTGCCACCTCACAGAAATATAGAGGACACTGGGTTCAGATGGGTGCATCTCAAGGAGTTGAAGTTCGTTTTGCCATCCTGTATCACCTACCGCATCAGCCCCTTGGGTGAGTTACTGTGTGAGTGATAGGTGACAGCAATATGGCGTCAGCTCAAAGGTTGATTGACTCTTACCTATCAAGCTCCCCCTCCCTCCCTCTGTTTCCAGGTCAGTGGGAATAAAGGACAAAACGCCATTTCACTTCAAACAAACACTGTATAGCCTCGTTAAAACTGTCATTCCTTGCATCAACAGCTCCGTCTAGGAACCCCCATCCCATAGCTGTTTACCAAAAGAGGAAAAGAAGAGTGGCAGAGAAAAGCTTTGTTGTTGTTTGAATCCCAGATTGGCCCTTTAAAGACAATTTCCCTGACGTTCACAGGGATCACACTCACGGTTATCACTGCGGATGTCGACACAAGTGTAAATGACTTTTAAAAGTCAAGTGCAACGCCCGGCCAGGGCATATCAGTTGGAATGAAGGGACTTGTTAGGACTAGTCCTATGTAGGACTGAAGGGACTTGTTGGGACTAGTCCCATGACAGTGACTCATCTGAGAATGGTCACAGGGTCAGTGGGATGAAGGACAGGAAGCATTTTAAGACAGTTTGGACCAGTCCTATTATATGACAAATCTCTCTCACTTGAGTAAATCACCTCATTATTTTCAGATGATTTCATTTAGCTCTTTTGTAGCTTTGTTACCGGTGTGTGTTTTCTATCCCAGTTCTCTCCTCTCCCTGTAGGCTTTACAGACGTTCCCCACCCCGTGGCTGAAACCCTTCTGATTTAATGTTCCCTGCACGCACAAACCAGATGGAATTCCTAGTCTCCGGCAGCGTTTGGAACTGCCAATATGTTGCCCTTAAGTCTTTACACTTTTTTGGCCCTGACGGAGGGCGACTCATTTCTCCAAAGTGGAGATTGTCTCTTTTCCCCTTTCTCACCTGTCTATTTCCTCATTCCTCATGCTGTCACTGTCACTTGTCTTCTTGACCCTAACCAGTCAGGCTTCAAGATGGCTTACTCAACTGATACCACTCACGGAGGTTCTCCGCTCTGCCAAAGCTGACTCTCTCTCCTCTGTTCTCATCCTCCTAGATCTATCCACTGCCTTTGACACTGTGAACCATCAGATCCACCCTCTCGGGTATGTGCATCTCAGGCTCTGCACACTCTTGGATTGTATCCAACCTGGCAGGTCGCTCCTACCAGGTGACGTGGAGAGGATCTGAGTCTGCACCACATGCTCTCACTACTGGTGTCTCCCAGGGCTCGGTTCTAGGCCCTCTCCTCTTCTCTCATCTTCCCTCTTCTCTCTATACACCAAGTCACTCGGCTCCGTCATATCCTCATATGGTCTTTCCTATCATTGCTTTGCAAATGACACTGCTTTGCGAATGACACAACTTTTCTCCCTCCCCCATTCTGATACCCAGGTGGCGACACGCATCTCTGCATGCCTGGCAGATATCTCAGCTTGGATGTCGGCCCACCACCTCATGCTCCAAGGCCTCTCCATCATGGTCGACAAATCCACGGTGTCCCCCTTTCAGAATGGAAAAAAAACCTTGGTGTGACCCTGGACAACACCCTGTCATTCTCTGCAAACATCAAGTTTCAGCTTCAAGTTTTAACGTCTCATGGACAAGTACGGTGAAATGCCTCTCTTGAACGCTCTAAACCCAACAATGCAGTAATCAATTACAAAATGTAGTAGTAAAAAACTACAAGGTAGAGCAACAACAATAAAAATAAGAAATAAGAAGAACATGAGAAGTAAGCATACTATATACATGGTCAGTTCCAGTAGCGTATTTACAATGTCCAGGGATACTGAAGTGATAGCGGTAGATACACTATACTGTACATACAAAGGTATGTGGACACCACTTCAAATTCGTGGATTCGGCTATTTCAGCCACACCCGTTGCTGACAAGTGTATAAAATCAAGCACACAGCCATGCAATCTCCATAGACAAACCTTGGCAGCTGAAGAGCTCAGTGACTTTCAACGTGGCACCTTCATAGGTGCCAACTTTCCAACAAGTCAGTTCGCCAAATGTCTGCCCTGCTAGAGCTGCCCCGTCAACTTTAAGTGCTGTTATTGTGAAGTGGAAATGTCTAGGAGCAACAACGGTTCAGCCGCGAAGTGGTAGGCCACACAAGCTCACAGAACGGGACCGCCGAGTGCTGAAGTGCGTAGCGCGTAAATATCGTTTGTCCTCGGTTGC
>NC_052309.1:4991518-5024018 GCF_016432855.1 Salvelinus namaycush
TGACAGGAACATTGATTTAAGGGACTATTATATTATGTTTGACAAGGATGAAAGGGACATTTAAAGCAGGTTTAAAGGGACATTTGTTCTCCTGCTTCCAGCTGTTGGTCGGTAGATCCAGTGCAACTTCAAAGAGAGGAACAGAGAGAGAGGAAGGAGGAGAAAGGGAGGGAGGAGAGGAGGATGGAGGGATGGAGGGGGAGAGGAGGAGAAAGGGCGTGGGAAGAACAAAGAGAGAACAAACCAGATCACTTCCAATTCCTTATGTCCTATGACAAAAACCAAGCATTCATCTTTAAACACATGTCCTAAACACCTGTCTTTAAACACCTGTCTTTAAAAACCTGTCTTTAAACACGTCTTTAAACAACTGTCCTTAAACGCCTGTCTTTAAACACCTGTCCTTAAACGCCTGTCTTTAAAAACCTGTTCTTAAACGCCTGTCTTTAAACACGTCTTTAAACAACTGTCCTTAAACACCTGTCTTTAAACACCTGTCCTTAAACACCTGTCTTTAAACTACTGTCCTTAAACACCTGTCTTTAAACTACTGTCCTTAAACACCTGTCTTTAAACTACTGTCCTTAAACACCTGTCTTTAAACTACTGTCCTTAAACACCTGTCTTTAAACTACTGTCCTTAAACACCTGTCTTTAAACTACTGTCCTTAAACACCTGTCTTTAAACTACTGTCCTTAAACACCTGTCTTTAAACACCTGTCCTTAAACTCCTGTCTTTAAACTACTGTCCTTAAACACCTGTCTTTAAACTACTGTCCTTAAACACCTGTCTTTAAACTACTGTCCTTAAACACCTGTCTTTAAACTACTGTCCTTAAACACCTGTCTTTAAACTACTGTCCTTAAACACCTGTCTTTAAACTACTGTCCTTAAACACCTGTCTTTAAACACCTGTCCTTAAACTCCTGTCTTTAAACACCTGTTCTTAAACGCCTGTCTTTAAACACCTGTCCTTAAACGCCTGTCTTTAAACTACTGTCCTTAAACTCCCGTCTTTAAACACCTGTCCTTAAACACCTGTCTTTAAACACCTGTCCTTAAACGCCTGTCTTTAAACACCTGTTCTTAAACGCCTGTCTTTAAACACCTGTTCTTAAACGCCTGTACGTCCTCTCATTCCAGTATGATGCACAGGTGACAGAGGAACAATGACAATGACCATATGAGTTGGCAAGACAATGCAAACAGATTTGGGACCAGGCTAAGACAGGGGGTCATGGAGTCGAAGACTAGAGACCAGAGGACTAGAGGACAGTAGAGGACAGTAGCCAACAGAGGACAGTAGCCAACAGAAGTCCCCACAATAAGGGATGTTTTTTCCCTATTCTCTCACTTCATAGCTCCTTCCCTCTCCCTGATTAGTTTTCAGTATCATGGGACGCAAATGGGGGTATCCTGACAGCCCATCAATCAAAGTCTGAGCTCCAATCTGTGTGACGCTAACGCAGGTGTCTGTAATTGTAGTCTATTCAGCATACACACACAGACACACACAGGCCATGGCCAAAATCTGGCTTATGTATATGTGTGATTTCAGAAACATAAGGAGCTCTGACTGGGAAAGTCACAGAAGTCATAGCTCTAGGACGATGCCCCACCCAGTGACCTTTTGTGTTGTTGTTTTGGCTAATGTTAGCTAAGTAGCTAGCATTTGGAATGACGTATTTGGAGTAAACATGAGTGTACCGTAGGCCTACGCATGAATCAATTGAAGAGTCACCTGAAGCTTGAATGGGAGATGCAGTAGAGGAATGCAGTGCTGAGGCAGCGGGCTCGTAATGAGGATGACTGGCTACTACTTACAATATTGTGTGGTGAGCTTTCTGGCGCCCTGAGCTGCTGAGGCATCACCCAAGTGGGTGACATACATTGCAAAGGAGAAGTCCAGTGGCTACACGACTCATGCTGGTTCACCTCTACAAGATCGTCACCAGACTCCTTCATCAACCATCTCCCTGACCACCTTCCTCTGATCAACCTTGAACTGTTCCTCTCCATCTTTGGAAGATGCATGCACTCAGACTTGGCCTCTATTGGTTGACCCAGACAACAATAGCTAGGCTACTCATGATGTATTGCTGGTTTGTTTTCATATGTTGATGTGCTTTCAGAATGTTATGAAAAGCACTATAGAAATGTAATCAATTATTATTACCAAACTATATCCATTGATTTCGTTTAGTGGAGCAACAATCTATGAAGAAGGCCAAGAGGCCGACACGTAAGCGTCAATAATAAAGTGATACTAGCACTAGCAGTGAGCAGGTTTATTTGTTCTTTCAATGTATCTAATTGTTGCCATGCAACTGCGACAATATAGCTTAGATGTGAGAGTGCACTTTTTGATGTTGAAATGTTCAAAGTAAAACACACCAACAGCGGCTGTACCTGTATCAAATACATGTTTTTATTACAAACAAGAAACACATCAATGAGAAAACAGAAATCCACTTTGGGCTTAAAAAAAAGGACTTCATCAAAAACAATTAATAGCTACATAATGCATACATAAAACTACTTCTTAATCCCAGCCTCTAAAATGGCCATAAGGTGTGCCTCCTTGTCAGTCCCCTCCTTCTCCCGCCTCCACATCTGGACCCTTCTGGGAGGGAGAGTACGAGATTGGGTGATGGAGTGGCTGTGTCCTCCCACCGACTGATTCTGGTGGGGAAGCTTTCAGCATCAAACATACCAGCTACACATAAAGGCCTGTAAAAGGTGTTATGACATTCCCTAGAACATTTACACCTTTCTAACATGTCTACTGTATCTTCACACTGAGATGAACGTTCTGGTGAAGCATAGGAAATAGATGGGAAAGTGTTGTTGCTCTCAGAGAAAAAGGGAAACTTTATTATCCAAGTACAGCACAGCAATAAATGCCAAGATAACATACAGTAGAGTACTGTGTGATTTTGCTTATGGTTATCCCACTTATTTTTCACTCATGCAGGCAACAGCTGCCCCTTTAGCTCACACTCCTCCACATAGATCATGAAAGACGTACGACCAAGTATAACATTAACCAAAACATGAGGGTAGTAAAACTTTCTGTAGACAGCTAAATACTTTATCAAATTGGAGTGCCAAGGTCAAACAATAATGAGAGCAGCTTACCGTTACTTTCACCACCAGCTACCTCATCCCCATATTGCTATTTACTTCTTTTTGCTCCTTTGCACCCCAGTATCTCTGCTTGCACATTCATCTGCTGAACATCTATCACTCCATTGTTTAATTGCTATATTGTAATTATTTCTCCACTATGGCCTATTTATTGCCTTACCTCCCTTATCCTACCTCATTTGCACACACTGTATATAGACTTTTTCTATTGTATTATTGACTGTATGTTTGTTTATTCCATGTATAACTCTGTGTTGTTGTTTGTGTCGCACTGCTTTGCTTTATCTTGGCCAGGTCGCAGTTGTAAATGAGAACTTGCTCTCAACTAGCCTAGCTGGTTAAATAAAGGTTAAATAAAATAAAATAAATAAAAAAAGGTTATGTGCAACGAAACTAGCTAGCCTAGACCCATTCAGGCTGTAACCGTTCAGGTAGAAAGTAATATTGCATTGCATGAACATCACAACATAAACCGACTTGACAAGTCAGGAGAACTAGAAGAAAATAGAGGTGTTGGGACCAGCACCGCTGAGGAAAATAGGAATGTAGTAGTAGGTTACCACATTACTAACATTAGCTATAACTAGTGGCAGTGCATAGTGCAGTGGCAAGAGAGCTACAGTAACTATGGCTACATGACTAACTCACAACCTTTGTAGCGGCATTTCTCCTGCCACGTTCGCCACTGAATTAAATGCCTGGTATAGAGAGCAATAATAATGGCGTCTTTTTGTAGGCACTAACTCCGTCATTATCAGGTTTCAAGGTAAGACCCAAGTGCAGACTGTGTGAAGTAACAAAGTTTATTGTAACCACAGGGGCAGACAAACGACAGGTCAAGGCAGGCAGGGGTCAATAATCCAGAGCAGAGGCCAAGGTACAGGACGGCAGGCAGGCTTAGGGTCAGGTCAGGCAGAGGTCAGTAATCCAGAGGTGGAGCAAAGGTACAGGACGGCAGGCAGGCTCAGAGACAGGCGGGCGGGTACAGAGTCAGGACAGGCAAAGGTCAAAAACCAGAAGGACGGGAAAAAGACAGACTAGGGAAAAACAGGAGCTGAGACAAAACACTGGTAGGCTTGAACAAACAAGACGAACTTGCAACACACAGACAGAAAACACAGGTATAAATACACAGGGGATAATGGGGAAGATGGGTGACACCTGGAGGGGGGTGGAGACAAGCACAAGGACAGGTGAAACAGATCAGGGCGTGACAGTCATGGTTCGTTGGACACGGCCTATGGAAATAAAAAAGATCTGTGGTAAATACAGGCTTAGCAGATCTTCTACATGTTGTTCTATGAGATAATCTTAATCAAATCAAACTTTATTTGTCACATGCACTGAATACAACAAGTGTAGACTTTACCGTGAAATGCTTACTTACAAGGCCTTAACCAACAGTACAGTTCAAGAAGAGTTAAGGAAATATTTACTAAGTACTGTAGACTAAAGTAAAAAGTAATAATAAAAAGTAACACAATAAGAATAACAATAACGAGGCTATTTACATGGGGCACCGGTACCGAGTAAGTGTGCAGGGGTACAGGCTAGTTGAGGTAATCTGTACATGTAGATGGGGGTGAAGTGACTATGCATAGATAATAAACAGAGAGTAGCAGCAGTGTACAAAAGTGAGAGAGGGGGGGTCAATGTAAATTGTCTGGTGGAGATTTTATTAATTGTTCAGCAGTCTTACGGCTTGGGGGTAGAAGCTGTTGGGAGCCTTTTGGTCCTAGACTTGGCGCTCCGGTACCACTTGCCGTGCAGTAGCAGAGAAAACAGTCTATAACTTGGGTGACTGGAGTCTGACAATTGTATGGGCTTTCCTCTGACACCGCCTATTATATAGGTCCTGGAAGGCTGGAAGCTTGGCCCCAGTGATGTATTGGGCCGTTCGCACTACCCTCTGTAGCGCCTTACGTCAGATGCCGAGCAGTTGGCCTACCAGGCGGTGATGCAATCGGTCAGGATACTCGCGATGGTGCAGCTGTAGAACCTTTTGGGGATCAGGGGACACATGCAATATCTTTTCAGTCTCCTGTGGGGGAAAAGGTTTTGTTGTGCCCTCTTCACGACTGTCTTGGTATGTTTGGACCATGATAGTTCGTTGGTGATGTGGACGAACTATCTTAATTCAATCTTAATTAATCTTAATCCTGTACTGATGCTTTGCTTGTTTGATGGTTTGTCTGAGGGCATAGCGGGATTTCTTATAAGTGTCCAGATTAGTCTCCCGCTCCTTGAAAGCAGCAGCTCTAGCCTTTAGCTCGATGCGGATGTTGCCTGTAATCCATGGCTTCTGGTTGGGATATGTACGTACAGTCACTGTGTGGATGACGTCGTCGATGCACTTATTGATGAAGCCGATGACTGAGGTGGTGTACTCCTCAACGCCATTGGATGAATCCCGGAACATATTCCAGTCTGTGCTAGCAAAACAGTCCTGTACATCTTACCACTTCCGTATTGAGCGAGTCACTGGTTCTTCCTGCTTTAGTTTTTGCTTGTAAGCAGGAATCAGGAGGATAGAATTATGGTCAGATTTGCCAAATGGAGGCCGGGGGAGAGCTTTGTATGCATATATTTGTGTGGAGTAAAGGTGGTCTAGGATTTTGTTTTCTCTGGTTGCACATGTGACGTGCTGGTAAAATTTGGTAAAACTGATTTAAGTTTTCCTGCGTTAAAGTCCCACTCGGAGTGCCGATCTGGGTGAGCATTTTCTTCTTTGCTTATGGCCTTATGGAGTTGGTTGAGAGCGGTCTTTGTGCCAGCTTCGTTCTGTGGTGGTAAATAGACGGCTCCGAATAATATAGATGAGAACTCTCTTGGTAGATAGTGTGGTCTACAACTTATCATAAGGTACTCTACCTCAGGCGAGCAATACCTCGAGACTTCTTTAATATTAGACATCACGCGCCAGCTGTTATTGACAAATAGACACACACACCCACCCCTCGTCTTACCAGAGGTAGCGTCTCTGTTCTGCTGGGGCATGGAAAATCCCTCTAGCTCTATATTGTCCGTATCGTCGTTCAGCCACGTCTCGGTGAAACATAAGATGTTACAGTTTTTAATGTCCCATTGGTAGGGTAATCTTAATCGTAGGTCATCCATTTTATTTTCCAATGACTGCACGTTAGCAAGAAGAACAGATTGCAGTGGAAGTTTACTCGCTCGCCTACGGATTCTCAGAACGCTGCCCCTTTTCCTGCGTCTTTTCTTCACGCAAAAGGCGGGGATCTGGGCCTGTTCCAGTGAAAGCAGGATATGCTTCTCGTCGGACTCGTTAAAGGAAAAAGTTTCTTCCAGTTCGTGGTGATTAATCGCTGATCTGATGTCCAGAAGTTATTTTCGGTCATAAGAGAAGGTAGCAGCAACAATATGTACATAATAAGTTAAAAAATAAGTTATACAAAACAGAAAAAAACTAACAAAATAGCACAATTGGTTGGGAGAATGTACAACGTCAGCCATGTTCTTTGGCACCATCTTGTGCTATCACTTTATGTGAATTTCTAAGCATTTGTCACCAAAAGGCTTCATAATACATAAAGGTCATGTTAACTGACTGGTATTACCTCATAGAACAAAACGTTTAAGATCTCCTAAGCCTGTGTTAACCTCAGACCTTAATTTCAACGTTCATCCCAAAACACTATTCTTTCCCTGTCATTTTCCCCATAGGAATGGCTGAATGAACCAGAATGTTTTTTAGGACTACAAGCTGGCTAGCTCTACTGTCATCAGATCCTGTAACAGTTTGAACACAAGCCCTGGTATTTACAACAAGTAGCTAGCTAACAATGCTAATGTTAAATATGAAGTTGTCGCTCAACAGTAAGCAAATAGCTAACCCTGTAGAACCCTGTAGATAATGTTACTGTTCAAACTGTGATAACATAAAGCAGATCTGTTTTCAAAGATGTAATATTACGATTCAATTGTTTTGATAATTTTAAGGAGAACAAGAAGCTTCGCTATTCTCCATCTTCAAAGTTATGTTGTTTACGTAAAGAGATCTTGTGATCAAAACTCCCCCCACTTCCAATGCATTATGGCTTTGAAATTCCTTTAAAGTGTGCAGCAATTTCTACTAAATGAGAACCCGAAATGAGCATAACATCTTGGCATTTAAAGCACACTTGATTTTCAAAAATTAACATACTATAAAACATACTGAGAATGCGTCATGTGTTTCCCGCTACGCCTGGATTTAGGTAGCTCATCCCGATATTTAATTGATCAGCTAATAATTGACCCCCACACACACACACACACACACACACACACACACACACACACACACACACACACACACACACACACACACACACACACACACACACACACAGTAAATGAACAATGGGTACCGTACAATATTTGGTCTCTCTCTCCTCTCAGCTTGATCTACTGCATTACAGTTTCTTCTTTACTCTCAGTTCAGTGAGTTCACAGTGCTTAACAGTCTGAGGAGGTATGCACTCTCTCTCCACCTCTCACTATTTCCCAATCGTTCTCCACTCTGCCTAATACAACAGGGTGTGATTCATTTGAATGGTCGGTAGCAACGAAAGCTCCAATAAGTTGTCTTCACCACTCCCACAGGACTCTCTCCTTCTCCCCTCTCTCTCTCTCTCTCCACCCCTCCCTCCTTGGTTCAATTCTACTTCCCTTTACCATGTCTTCAGCCCAGAGACCTTACTATTTGTGTGAATCTGTAATATGTTAGAGCTTACCCAAACCTCAAGGGGGTAAACTTCAGTAGCTTATTAGCTCACTTGAGTTGTAGCGAGGACGTTTTTCAATTAACCAAGTTCGTAAACTCCTCTAAAAACTAATGTTCCCAATGTTCGTAAAATTATAAAGATGTCACAAGGAAGACGTCACTAACGGCATTCAATAGTTTGAATCACTCAATAATCATGTTTTGCAGAGAAGTGATTGTAGTCTGTTCCTCAAGACTTTGTAGAGAACAGCCAATTCAGTAAGGCTGAGTGCCCTCTACTGGCACGTTGGAACTACAGCTCTGTTTCACTGTGGGTGTATTCACTAGGAACCAAACGGAGGCAAGCGGGCCAAAATGGGAAACTCTAATTTTCATTAAAAAACATTTTGTTATGGTTTGCTATGGTGTGTACACTCTTAGAAAAAAGGGTTCCACAAGGGTTTTCAGATGTCCCCATAGGAGAATCCTTTTGGGATCCAGGTAAACCCTTTTTGGTTTCAGTTAGAACCTTTTTTCCACTGTGGAAAGGGTTCTTCATGGAACCCAAAAGGGTTTTACCTGGAACCAAAAGGGGTTTTACATGGGACCAATAAGGGTTCTTCAAAGGCTTCTCCTATGTGGACAGTCGAATAACCCTGTTAGGTTCTAGATAACACCTTTTATTCCAAGAGTGTACTAATGAATACAACCCATTATTCTCACTGAATCCAGTGCTTGACTTGACAGGAATAGGTGCCGGTTCTATTTACATTTAGGTGCAGGAGATCCACAATACTGTTGAGCTAATAAGAGGTGCAGGAGATTCACAATACTGTTGAGCTAATAAGAGGTGCAGGAGCTCCACAATACTGTTGAGCTAATAAGAGATGCAGGAGCTCCACAATACTGTTGAGCTAATAAGAGGTGCAGGAGCTCCACAATATTGTTGAGCTAATAAGAGATGCAGGAGCTCCACAATACTGTTGAGATAATAAGAGGTGCATGAGCTCAGCTAATAAGAGATGCAGGAGCTCCACAATACTGTTGAGATAATAAGAGGTGTAGGAGCTCCACAATACTGTTGAGCTAATAAGAGATGCAGGAGCTCCACAATACTGTTGAGCTAATAAGAGGTGCAGGAGCTATACAATACTGTTGAGCTAATAAGAGGTGCAGGAGCTCCACAATACTGTTGAGCTAATAAGAGGTGCAGGAGATCCACAATACTGTTGAGCTAATAAGAGGTGCAGGAGCTCCACAATACTGTTGAGCTAATAAGAGATGCAGGAGCTCCACAATACTGTTGAGCTAATAAGAGGTGCAGGAGCTCCACAATATTGTTGAGCTAATAAGAGATGCAGGAGCTCCACAATACTGTTGAGATAATAAGAGGTGCATGAGCTCAGCTAATAAGAGATGCAGGAGCTCCACAATACTGTTGAGATAATAAGAGGTGTAGGAGCTCCACAATACTGTTGAGCTAATAAGAGATGCAGGAGCTCCACAATACTGTTGAGCTAATAAGAGGTGCAGGAGCTCCACAATACTGTTGAGCTAATAAGAGGTGCAGGAGCTCCACAATACTGTTGAGCTAATAAGAGGTGCAGGAGCTCCACAATACTGTTGAGATAATAAGAGGTGCAGGAGCTTCACAATACTGTTGAGCTAATAAGAGGTGCAGGAGCTCCACAATACTGTTGAGCTAATAAGAGGTGCAGGAGCTTCACAATACTGTTGAGCTAATAAGAGGTGCAGGAGCTTCACAATACTGTTGAGCTAATAAGAGGTGCAGGAGCTCCACAATACTGTTGAGCTAATAAGAGGTGCAGGAGCTCCACAATACTGTTGAGCTAATAAGAGGTGCAGGAGCTCCACAATACTGTTGAGCTAATAAGAGGTGCAGGAGCACCACAATACTGTTGTGCTAATAAGAGGTGCAGGAGCTTCACAATACTGTTGAGCTAATAAGAGGTGCAGGAGCTCCACAATACTGTTGAGCTAATAAGAGGTGCAGGAGCTCCACAATACTGTTGAGCTAATAAGAGGTGCAGGAGCTCCACAATACTGTTGAGATAATAAGAGGTGCAGGAGCTCCACAATACTGTTAAGCTAATAAGAGGTGCAGGAGCTCCACAATACTGTTGAGCTAATAAGAGGTGCAGGAGATCCACAATACTGTTGAGATAATAAGAGGTGCAGGAGATCCACAATACTGTTGAGATAAGAGGTGCAGGAGCTTCACAATACTGTTGCGCTAATAAGAGGTGCAGGAGCTCCACAATACTGTTGAGCTAATAAGAGGTGCAGGAGCTCCACAATACTGTTGAGCTAATAAGAGGTGCAGGAGCTCCACAATACTGTTGAGCTAATAAGAGGTGCAGGAGCTTCACATTACTGTTGAGCTAATAAGAGGTGCAGAAGCTCCACAATACTGTTGAGCTAATAAGAGGTGCAGGAGCTCAAGCAGTAGAACATTTGAGGTGCCTGTACTCAGCTCCGGTGAATACGTTCAACAACAAATGACCGTACTGTACATGTCCGGGCATGTTGAACAAAGCACAAACAAAGGACTTGAGTGTTTTGAACAGCACACTGGGGTTTCTAGAAACAAACATCTAACGTTCTGTATTAATCTCTCCCTCATTCCCTGTGTGACCCTTTCTAATTGTTGAAGAACAATTGTCTTTCATGAGAGTGTGCACTAAACTGGAGCATTCAGTTATCAGGAGCAATTATCAAGTATGTCATTGAATTGCAACTTGAAAACTCACTTAAACTCGTGAAGAGCACTTATTCTATCAGACGTCAGCTGTGTCTCAGTTGAATGCTTCTCCACTTCCTCTATCTAGCCCAACAGGGACCATTTCTGAATTGTGCTACTGGTCTGGACGGATTAAATGTTAGTTACAGAAAGTTGATGAACTGTTGCAGGAAATTTATACAATGAGTTTTACAGGAATTGGTGCGTTCCAATAATCACATCTTCTTCCTGTTGTGTCCATGGGCAAGAGGGGGTTTCCATGTACAAGTCATTTCCTGTCAAATCCATGAAGAGAAGTGAACAAGTACACACTTTGGAAGAAAGGAGAGATAATTGGGACGCAGCCCTGGTGAGATAAAATTATAACACTGTAGCTGTGAAACCAGTGAGGTTTGAAGTAGTCACAGTTAACGGATGACAAAGAACTGTTGGCAGTCTGCTCAGGCTTCCTATCTGTTCATAATAAAAAATGCTGAGTCATCTCTTCAATACAGACAACTTTAATCAGAGCTTTACAGAGCAACTAGGCAGGAAGTGAAAAGACAACCATAAGATCCATTGTAATGGATGGTCCTTTATGACAAATGAGTAGTAGAACGTTCAGAGGAAAAAAGAGAACGCGATCGCTGAGGGAACGACTGCAAGAGTGTAATAACAAAAACATCACAATATAACAATATTACAATAAGAAGTATGATGGTGATAGATACATCTCAATATAACAATATTACAATAAGAAGTATGATGGTGATAGATACATCTCAATATAACAATATTACAATGGTTTAGAAGTTCCTTTACTTTCATGGACTTCAGACGAGTACAGAACTACAGTGAAACAGCTATAGCGCAGCTACTACCAGTCTTTGGTTTCAGGATTCTCTTTGGTAGTCACTACAAGGGTCAAGTCTGGCCAGGGACCTGATAGAGCTTGGCACTTGTGGGTTTGAATTTCCGCTAGGGCAACCCATACAAAAATGGGTTGCCCACTACAACATCACATGCCCTAGTGAATACGATCCTCATACATTTACAGAAATGTTGATTTGATTCAAGTGTCATGTCCCAGTCCTTCAGATAAAGGTAGTAGAGTAACGTCAGGTCAAATTAATATCAAATCCGTTTGTAGACGTAGATGATTTTGTTGCAGTTGGGACAGCTGTGATCCACATCTTTACATGAGTCTACACAGAACGGGATGGCGCAGCATGGCCAGCACCTAGAGGGTAAACAGTGGAATTAATTCATTGTCTCTGTCCAAAATGGTACCCTATTCCATAATGCACTAATTAAAGGTTTGAATATAGGCTTTAGTTGAGAGGGCTAACACTGTTGTGTGGTGCATCCGGGTTTCTTACCCCAGTTGGTCATATACACAGCTATACTACAGCATAGCATTACTGAATGATTTCTCTCACCCAACAATGAAGAGGCCTCCACAGATGAGCCAGGTGAGCAGGCCAGCGTTGGTCTCTGTATTGGTGACCACGTGCTGCTGGCAGTGGGGACACATGGTCGAACCTCCGACCTCCATCAGGCTAGGAGTCATTATTACCTGGGTTACTGAGGAGAGAGAGAGAAACACACAAGGTTAGGAGACATTATTGCGTGGGTCACTGAGGAGAAAGAGAGAGAGACACAAGGTTAGGTGATGTTATTACATGGGTCACTGAGGAGAGAGAGAGAGAATGTTTGGAGCCATTATTACATGGGTCACTGGAGAGAGAGAGAGAGAGAGAGAGAGAGAGAGAGAGAGAGAGAGAGAGAGAGAGAGAGAGAGAGAGAGAGAGAGAGAGAGAGAGAGAGAGAGAGAGAGAGAGAGAGAGAGAGAGAGAGAGAGAGAGAGAGAGAGAGAGAGAGAGAGAGAGAGAGAGAGAGAGAGAGAGAGAGAGAGAGAGAGAGAGAGAGAGAGAGAAGGTTAAGAGACGTTATTAGACATTATTACATGGGTCACTGAGGAGAGAGAGAAAGAGACAAGGTTATGAGTCATTATTACATGGGTCAGTGAGGAGAAAGAGAGAGAAAATGTTAGGAGACATTATTAAATGGGTTACTGAGGAGAGAGACAAGTTTAGGAGACATTATTACATGGGTCACTGAGAGAGACAATGTTAGGAGACATTATTACATGGGTCACTGAGGAGAGACAATGTTAGGAGACATTATTGCATAGGTCACTGAGTAGAGTCAAGGTAACCAAGTTCCCCACCAAGTTCAATTTTTTTCCTTATTATTTTTCCTAACATTTTCCAATCTTTTATGTTTTTCTTCTTCTGTCCATCTTTCTTTTCTTGCCTCTTCCCATGTCATTTGTCTATCTCTCACTTTCCGTCCATCCTTCTTTACAACTTTGAAGGGGGCACCGATGTGACACGGATTGTAGCGTAATTGAAGAGTGTAATGTAAAAGGAACCATTTAGTGGATCATGAAAACAGCTTCATTTCCCTTATCTAGAAAGACAGAAATAAATATGTGAAAGTCAATGCTGACACCTAGTGGTCTGCTGAGTACAACTGCGCTTTATAAACTTTCTACACACATGCGCACGTGCACACACACAATCACAGTTGAATTGCACTTCCTTATACTAGCCCAAAGAGAATCAAATAACCTTCCCTTTCTAAAGACTAAATATTTACTCAGGCATAGTTTTGTTCTGCTAAACAGTTCTCCACAGCAGATAAGAATATTTCCTTTGAACCAGTTTAATGTAGAATCTTAACCAGGCTAGTTGAGTCTGCCTGAGAGCTGAGGAAGGAAAGCTGATCCAGGATCAGAGTCCATTCATTCCCACCAGGCTGCTGCACATTTTAGAGTGCCTCCAAATCAAATCAACCATGATTGGCTGGTACCTCTCTGGCACAGCACAATAACATCAGTGTTAGAGAAGGGTCACAACCCAAATGGGTGAGCGAGTCTGTGTCTCAAATGGCACTCTGTACCCTATATAGTATACTAGTTTTGACCAGGGCCTGTAGGCCCACTATAAAGGGGATAGGGTTCCATTTGGGATACAGTCAGAGAGGAAAGCCTCATCCAAAATATGGATGGAAACATTAACTGGTTATCTTATGAATGTATACACAGATTTTGCTTTCTGAACTTTGCATTCTGTAACTTCATATCCCCTGGTTTCCCAGAGTAGCTCTGACTGAGACATTATGTAACTTCATATCCCCTGGTTTCTCAGAGCAGCTTTGGATAAAGTTCATAGATATTCTGTGAGTTTTTTCCCCGGTATTTCCCTTTCCTTTCTCATTCCTGAAAATGCTATGTTCAATTCTTTCCATGAATTCCTGTTCCCGCCCACCTCTCCTGTCCAGGACCTTCCTGTACAAGCAGGCACTGCTCAGGCTGCCCACACAGAGAGACTGAATATGTTCACATTTTCATATGAATGCGCTGTGGTGGGCAACTGGACTAAACGATACTGTTTCAGTCTGAACTATGTACAGCTAGTGTTGGAGGGGGCAGTTTGGGTCAATTCCGGGGAAATAATTCTACTCAGGTCACAAGTTGAAGTCACAAGTTGTGTTCAAACATGTCATGTCATGCATTTGGGTTACTCTTCGAGTAAGTTCCTTATTTAGCTCGCATTGACCCCAATTAACCTTGATTATGTGTGTGTGCGTGTGTGTGTGTGTGTAGTCCCCACAAGTATAGTAAACAAACCAAAATGTGACCAACTGGGGACATTTTGTTAGTCCCCACAAGGTCAAATGCTATTTCTAGGGGGTTTAGGGTTAATGTTAGAATTAGGGTTAGGAGCTAGGGCTAGTTTTAGGGTCAGGGTTAAGAGCTAGGGTTACGTTTAGGGTTAAGGTTAGGTTTTGGGGTTAGGGTTAAGGTTAAGGTTAGGGTTAGGGTTAAGGTTAGGGGTTAGGGAAAATAGGATTTTTAATGGGACTAAATTCTGTGTCCCCACAAGGTTAGCTGTACAACACTGTGTGTGTGTGTGGTGGAAGTGGAAGTATCAACTCACCGACTGGCACCGGTCCACCTGGTCCAGAGGTGTACTGTGGTGGAGGTGGGTACACACCTGCTTGGGGACCTTGAATGGGAGAGTAAGATCCCAATCACAATGTGGTCACAATGCAATGAACATATTGTTACTATTCCACCACGTACTGTGGAATAAGATTGTATCTAGTGGTGGAAATGGACTTGATTAAAGGGAGTTTTACATTTAAGGGAGTTTTACAGTTTTACATAGCGGTTTGCCTTTATTTAGATATTGTTTTCTTACCTCGAAAGCAGTCTTTTGTTGAAGGTTGCTTGCTCATACTCCTTTCAAGGTTAGGAAAAAATTGTCTAAATATGTAACATTGCTGAACTATCATTTTAACTGGGTTAACCCACAAAGGGGGGTCTGGGGGCAAACTGATTCAGATAGTTGCACCATATCATCAACAAAATTCACTCCCAGTCAAATTAATTTCCAGTTCCAATGGGTTCCACCCCATTTCCAGTTCCAATGGGTTCCACCCCATTTCCAGTTCCAATGGGTTCCACCCCATTTCCACCATTGACTGTATGATTGTTCTTCCCTTGATATGAGCTTGTTTACATATGTCTGGATAAGAGCATGTACAGTGATAAATTACTAGAATGTGCATAGTTACATATAATGGTCAAGGTTTATTGTGTGCGTAGGTGTTTGAGTGTTTATTGACATTGAAGGGGAGGGTTTCCAAAGTGGTGTTGCAAAATAGTACTTGAAGGAGGTAAGTGTTTGCTGTGCTGTAATCCAAAACACAATCAATATAATTCAAAGGAGGGGAAAGAACACTGAAGATAACTTTTTAAACAGTATGTTCATACTTTATAAGTGCTTGAATGGTTTGGGAGAACTGGAGGACAGGGGACTTTCCAATGTCTCCATTCTACACCAGTGTGAACAAAGAGCAGGAGAGACAGACATGCAGACAACCGCCAATCAGGCTGTTTGTTGTTGTTGTGTGTTCTGACTTGGCTTGGGCTGATTGTATCATATCTACAGTAGTTGCCACAAGGGGCAGAGAACTTTCAATTCATCTCCATAGACCCAAATGTGTATTTTAAAAGTGTTTGTTGTGTGTCCTGTTGTCTCTAAGATGTAGTTGATAATGGCGAAGAAGAAAAAATATAGAAACAAACATTCTAAGCTAGAGGTATTTTTTGTTGCAAAAACTCATTTGTGAAAATGCTTGGTTTTCACACGCACAATATACAGTAATTCCAGCCTTCTAAAGTACAATATGAACCAGTAGACACTCACCTCCCTGGTAGGGACCAGGCTGGAACCCTGGTTGTGGAGGACCAGGGGAGGCAGGGTATCCACCTGGGGGCTGGGGGTACAAGCCTGGCTGGGGGCCCTGGCCCGTGGCTATCCCCCCATAGTTCATGGGAGGTCCTGGGTAAGGGGCGGAAGTACCATCCCCGGGATAACCTTTCTCCATCTCGACTGATCTCTACCTGCAATGAGGGAAACTGTTGTGTTGTGTTTATTTATTTGTATCCCCATTAGCTTTTGCAGAAGCATCAGCTACTCTTCCTGGGGTCCACAATAAAACAAAAACATGAATAGTAAAAAACACTGACACACTGATACCCTACAGAAAGATGTTAAGGTATGTTGCCTGTAAAAAAAAATCTCATTGGGCCTCCGAGTGGGGCAGTGGTCTAAGGCACTGCATCGCAGTGCTAGCTGTGCCACTAGAGATTCTGGGTTTGAGTACAGGCTCGGTTGCAGCCGGCCTCGACCGGGAGACCCATGGGGTGGCACACAATTGGCCTAGCATTGTCCGGGTTAGGGGAGGGTTTGGCTGGCAGGGATGTCCTTGTCCCATTGCGCACTATCGACTCCGGTGGCGGGCCGGGCGCAGTGCACGCTGACATGGTTGCCAGATGTACGGTGTTTCCTCCGACACATTGGTGCGTCTGGCTTCCGGATTAAGTGGGCATTGTGTCAAGAAGCAGTGCGGCTTGGTTGGGTTGTGTTTCGGAGGATGCACGGCTCTCGACCTTCGCCTCTCCCGAGTCTGTACGAGAGTTGCAGCAATGAGACAAGACTAACTACCAATTGGATACCACGAAATCGGGGAGAAAAGGGGTAAAAAAAAATCTAAATAAATCTGGAAATGTTTTTAAGAAGTCCTATGAAACATTATAAGACTAAAAGGAATTTTCAAAAGAACAAAATAGCATATTCTGAGCCTATAGGCTACATAAAATCAATAGTTATTTTGTTTGTTGTCAACAAATATATATGTTATGGTAGGCTAAGTATATAATGGACTATAACGGAATAAAATACAAATAATATTTTCCCCACACAGCTTGCATCACAGGAAAGTGTGGAACCGCTGTCATACATCCACGTTTCATCTCTTTTTCAACCTCTGCAGGTTTTTGAAGTTGTCTATACGTGATCAAGCTAAATAATGCACTTGATTTAGGCTACATTACTGCATGCTAAATGGTTCTAATCAGTGATAATCAAATAAAATAAAATAAAATTGTATTAGTCACATGCGCCAAATAGTGAAATGCTTACTTACGAGCCCCTAACCAACAATGCAGTTTAAAAAAAATACGGATAAGAATAAGAAATAAAAGTATCAAGTAATTAAAGAGCAGATAGATGAGAAAACGAATAGATGAGCTATACCACCTCCACTTATTTGCCCAGCCAGAGAATTAACCAAATATACACACAGAGATTCAGTGAAACAACATCACATTGATTAAGACAAGTGACAGGTTTTTTGTCAGTAGTAGGCCTAGGCTACTAAGCAACTGAAGAGCAAAATAATCTATTTCTTAAACTACATTAGCATGTTGGCAAAATGTTCTGATCAAGGGCAATAAATGAGCCAACTTGACAAGATGATCATGAGCAGCACTCACCTCAACGTAGCTAACATTTCCACAACTAACTGTAGCCTATAAGCAATATCCAAACAGAGACTAAGTGGAAAGAAAAAAATCGGACATTAATTGAATTAAGAAGTTAAAAACTTCTTATGGCTGCAGGGGCAGTATTGAGTAGCTTGGATGAAAGGTGCCCAGAGTAAACGGCCTGCTCCTCAGTCCCAGTTACTAATATATGCATATTATTATTAGTATTGGATAGAAAACACTCTGAAGTTTCTAAAACTGTTTGAATTATGTCTGTGAGTATAACAGAACTCATATGGCAGGCAAAAACCTGAGAAAAAATCCAAACAGGAAGTGGAAATTCTGAGGCTGGTCGATGTTAAACTCATCGCCTATTCAATTCCCTGTAATATATGGATCTGTTTGCACTTCCTACGCCTTCCACTACATGTCAACAGTCGGTAGAACGTTGAATGAAGTTTATACTGTGTTGTGGGGCCGGATGAGAGGGGAATGAGTCACTGGTCTGGCAGATTGCCAGTTCCTGGTCATGCGCATTCCTCATGATATCGCCTTGCGTTCCATAACTTCTACAGACAGAAGGAATGCTCCGGTTGGAACGTTATTGGATATATATGATAACAACATCCTGAAGATTGATTATCTACTTAGTTTGACCAGTTTATTCGACTTGTAATATAACATTTGAAGTTTTCGTCCGACGTTTGCCTGCATCTGCGCGAGCGTTTGGACACGTGTACTACACATGCAAGCAAAAGTAGCTACTTGGACATAAGTAATGGACATTATCGAACAAAACAACGATTTATTGTGGAACTAGGATTCCTGGGATTGCATTCTGATAAAGATCCTCAAAGGTAAGGGAATATTTATCATGTAATTTCTGGTTTCTGTTGACTCCAACATGGCGGCTAATTTGGCTATTGTTCTGAGCTCCGTCTCAGATTATTGCATGGTTTGCTTTTTCCGTAAAGTTTTTTTGAAATCTGACACAGCGGTTGCATTAAGGAGAGGTGTGTCTATAATTCCATGTGTATAACTTGTATTATCATCTACATTTATGATGAGTATTTCTGTTGAAATGATGTGGCTATGCACTATCACTGGATGTTTTTGGAACTAGTGAATGTAACGCGCCAATGTAAACTCAGATTTTTTTATATAAATATGAACTTTATCAAACAAAACATACATGTATTGTGTAACATGAAGTCCTATGAGTCTCATCTGATAAAGATCATCAAAGGTTAGTGATACATTTTATCTCTATTTCTGCTTTTTGTGACTGCTATC
This sequence comes from Salvelinus namaycush, assembly GCF_016432855.1. Lineage (NCBI taxonomy): Eukaryota > Metazoa > Chordata > Actinopteri > Salmoniformes > Salmonidae > Salvelinus > Salvelinus namaycush. The sequence goes on from NC_052309.1 coordinate 5,010,310, forward strand.
TTTCGCTGGAAAAATGGCTATGCTTATTGTGGTTTGGTGTGACCTAACATAATCGTTTGTAGTGCTTTCGCTGAAAAGCATATTTGAAATCGGACACATTGGTGGGATTAACAACAAGATTACCTTTAAAATGGTATAAGACACATGTATGTCTGAGGAATTTTAATTATGAGATTTCTGGTTTTTGAATTTGGCGCCCTGCACTTTCACTGGCTGTTGTCATATCATCCCGTTACCGGAATTGCAGCCATAAGAAGTTTTAAGACCAGTCCCCGCTCTTGTCTCAAAGCAGCCCGAAACGGCATTGAAGTTGTTGACCAAATGCAGTAGGCTATTTGCTTCAATAAAATGTATTATAACAATTGGATGACTTTGGGAGTTTCACTAAGCAACAATTTGATGCTTTCAATTGCATTAGCCTACTTTTATTCAAATATTTTGGTCATTCAGTGATATTTATTCCCACAGTAACTCTTTCTGGATCCATCCAGTTGTGGTTATTAAGAAACAGTGCATATGGTGGGCTATGCGAAGAGATGGGTGAAGTGACATGCCTCGCAAAGTTCAGAAAGGATGATAGTAGTAATGACCGCTGAAAGCAAGTATTCAAAGTAATTCAGTGCAGAAATGTGGTAATTAACTGCAATGATCATAATCCATTGCGTCAAAACATTTTTAGCTCAAAGACAGATCAGAGACAAAGAGACGAAGCAAGAGGTTTTACTCTCGCCAAAATCTGTCTAAAATAAGCCAAATGCGTTTCAATGGGTTTATTTCGGAGCTAAACTTTTCACCTGCCTTACTGCCTTTGGGAAAAATACTCTCATTGTTAGGGCATCGTCATTGTATACAGATCTCTGGACGGATACACTTTTAAGCCTGCTAAGTTAGGTTCGATGCACACAAACCACATCAATGAGGAATGTACACAACACAACGACAGGGACAGAAAAAAAGTATTCCTTATCTCCTTTGACAAACGAGTAAAATGATTGAAGTCAGACAGCTCTGCAGCATATATTGCCTTCTGAAACTATTCAGACCTCTTGACTTTTTCAACATTTTGTTACTTTACAGTCTTATTCCTCAGCAATCTACGCGCAACACCCCATAATGACAAAGCAAAAACAGTTTTTTTAATGTTTGCACATTTATTAAAAATAAAAAACTGAAATAACTTATTTACATAGGTATTCAGACCCTTTGTTATGAGACTCGAAATTGAGCTCAGGTGCATCCTGTTACCATTGATCATTCTTGAGATGTTTCTACAACTTGATTAGAGTCCACCTGTGGTAAATTCAATTGATTGGACATGATTTGGAAAAGCACACACCTGTCTATATAAGGTCCCACAGTTGATATTGCATGTCAGAGCAAAAACCAAGCCATGAATTCGAAGGCACAGATCTGCGGAAGGGTACCAAAAATGTTCTGCAGCATTGAAGGTCCCCAAGAACATAGTGGCCCCCATCATTCTTAAATGGAAGAAGTTTGGAACCACCAAGACTCCTCCTAGAACTGGCCACCCGGCCAAACTGAGCAATCGAGGGAGAAGGTCAGGGAGGTGACAAAGAACCTGATGGTCACTCTGACAGAGCTCCAGAGTTCCTCTGTCTAGATGGGAGAAACTTCCAGAAGGACAACCATCTCTGCAGCCCTCCAACAATCTGGCCTTTATCGTATAGTTGCCAGACGGAAGCCCCTCCTCAGCAAAAGGCACATGACAGCCCACTTTGGGTTTGCCAAAAGGCACCTAAAGACTATCAGACCATGAGAAACAAGATTCTCTGGTCTGATGAAACCAAGATTGAACTCTTTGGCCTGAATGCCAAGCGTCACGTCTGGAGGAAACCTGGCACCATCCATACGGTGAAGCATGGTGGTGGCAGCATCATGCTGTGGGGATGTTTTTCAGCTGCAGGGACTGGGAGACTAGTCAGGATTGAGGGAAAGATGAACAGAGAAAAGTACAGAGAGATCCTTAATGAAAACCTGCTGCAGAGCGCTCAAGACCTCAGACTGGGGCAAAGGTTCACCTTCCAAAAAAATGTTTTTGCTTTGTCATGATGGAGTATTACGTGTAGATTGATGAGAAAAAAACAATTGTATAAATTTTAGAATAAGGCTGTAATGTAACAAAATGTGGAAAAAAGTAAAGGGGTCTGAATACTTTCCGAAGGCACTCTACTTAGGCAGGGTAGCTAAATAGTATTAGTAAAGACAGTACTGTATGGGGACCATATACCTTTAGATGGCCTCGCTGGCTGACTGCTACTGCCTGAGCAGAGATTAGATTATTCGTTTAAGGAATGAAAAATAATAAAGTAATCAAATAAAAAGTAAGAAGCAGTTCATCTCTCATCCACCACTTAACCAGGAAAGACTGGAATGCATGTTGTTGATGTTACTTATGTGTGCAGTTGAGGGCAAGGCGTGCTGTTATGTTTTGAGCCAGCTACAGCTTTGCTAGGTCTTTTCTGAACTTGACCATATTACCCGTACAGTAATCAAGATGAGACAAGACCAGAGCCTTAACAACTAGTACAGTTTATTCTTAATCACTCATTCTGATATTGACTGTAACTCCTTATTTATAATTTTAGTGAGCTCCCTGGCTTTGGGTGCTGACATATAGAGTGTGTAATCATTCACATACAGTCATTCTAGCTTTGTGTAAGACCAGTGGCATTCCTTAGTAAAAATAGAGAAGACTAATGTCCCAAGGCAACTGCCCTGAGGGACACCACATTGTACATGTCTGATGTTAGAGAAGTTTCCATTGAAAAACAGTCCCTAGTTTCTATTGGATAAATAACTCTCCAACAATGTGATGGCAGGTGATGTAAAGCCAAAGCAAGTGAGTTTCTTCAATAGCAATTTATGATCAATAACATGATAAGCTGCACTGAAATCTAACAATACAGCTCCAACTATTATATTATTATCAATTTATTTTAACCAATCGCCTGTCCCCTGAGTCAGTGCAGTACACGTTGAGTGCCCTTCTCTATAGACATGCTGAAAATCAGTAGTTAAATCTGAAAAACAGCATTGTATTTGGTTAAACACAATTCTCTACATCAGTTTACTAAGAACAGGCAGCAAACTGATTGGGCGGCTGTTAGAGCCAGCAAAGGGTGTTTTACTATTTTAGGAAATGGAATTCATGTAGCTTCCTTCCACACCTGTGGACATACACTCCTTTAGGCTTTGGTTAAAGATATAGCAAATAGTGGTGACAATGCAGTGTGCTACCATTCTCAATAGTTTCCCATCAGGATTGTTTATACCCGGTGGCCTATCATTGTTGATGGATAACAATAGTTTTTCCACCTCTCCCACACTAACTTGACCAAATTCAAAACAATAACCCTTCTAATTCATTATTAGATATTTTATACAAAAATATGACGGTTCCCTGTTCAGTGTTGTCATTTCCATTCTGAGTTTTTCCACTTTACTAGTGAGATAGTCATTGAAATGATTTGCAACACCAAAAGGTTTTGTTGTAAATGACCCATCAACTTCAATGAACAATGGAGATTAATTGGGTTTTCTGCCCATGATATCATTTTAGGTACTCCAAAGTATTTTTCCATTGTGTTTTATGTCATTTATTCGTTTGGTAATATAATGTATTATTTTTGTTAAGCTTAGTCACAACATTTCTCAATTGACAGTATGTCAAGCAATAACCTGAGCAGCTCTTTTGCATCACATCTTTGAACCATTGTCACGCCCTGACCATAGTTTGCTTTGTATGTTTCTATGTTTTGTTTGGTCAGGGTGTGATCTGAGTGGGCATTCTATGTTGTATGTCTAGTTTGTCTATTTCTATGTGTTTGGCCTGATATGGTTCTCAATCAGAGGCAGGTGTTAGTCGTTGTCTCTGATTGGAAACCATATTTAGGTAGCCTGTTTTGTATTGTGGGTTGTGTGTTCCTGTTCCTGTGTTCGGTGTTCACTATTCGGGACTGTTGCGTCTTCGTTCATTTGTTGGTTTATTGTTTTGTTTTAGGTTTCAAGTATTCTAATTAAAATGAATACACACCTGCATTTTGGTCCTCCTCTCTTTCGTCCGACGAAGAACGTGACAACCATACCATTTTTCAATGCATCATCAATTCAGGGGAAGTATTTAAAAATACTTCCAGTTCTGCATCTGGATTCACTTCCCCAAACGCATCAGATCAACATAAATGTTTTACATCTTCAACAAAAGAGTCCTGAGAAAATATTTTGTGTGATCTCTTAGAACTTACTTTAAGCCCCAACCTTTGGCACTTTGGCTTTCCTTGTTATTGCCATAATGTTATGGTCACTACAGCCAATGTTGTTGTGTTGCATTATATTATTATGTTGTATTATGTTATATTAAGCACCTGGTCAGAGTTTCTATACCTTCCCTACTTATTTCCATCTCCTTTTTCTTCCTACCACACTCACAAAAAGCATGTGTTTGTTTACCTATAGCTACTCCTACACAACTCTTATTCTATAATTTTTCTTAAAAGAAAAAGTGAATGTGAAACAATGGGGTCAATTGCTGTAGAATACTAAGGAGGAAGTGGAAAACTATTATGTTTTTCCTCATCTCTCAACAGTGTGTGACTATCCTATAACCATCTGTCTTTGAAGCCCAGGCTTTAGCTCAGTGGACTAACACAGTCTTATGGTGTTGTTGAGTGGTGTTAAATGTCACAGATTTCACAATAACTTCTCTTGTACTTTTCTAGACTGGGGATCTTGAATTGTGGAACTGAAATGTGAGCTGGATCCCTATTATCTGGTCTAACCAATGAAACACTTCAGACAATAACACATTGTGGTTGTTAAGGGGTTCCCAGAAAAGACTTAAATATAATAAAATATAATTTCATGAAATCACAAGTCCAATACAGCAAATGAAAGATAAACATCTTGTGAATCCAGCCAACGTGTCCGATTTTTAAAATGTTTTACAGCGAAAACACAACATATATTTATGTTAGCTCACCACAATATCCAAAAACACACCGCCATTTTTTCACAGAAAAGATAGCTTTCACAAAACACACAAATAGAGATAAAATTTATCACTAACCTTTGAACAACTTCATCAGATGACAGTCATATGACATCATGTTATACAATACATTTATGTTTTGTTCGATTATGTGCATATTTATAGCCACAAATCGTGGTTTTACATTGGCGCCATGTTCAGAAATGGCTCCAAAATAGCGAAAGTAATTACAGATAGCCACGTGAAATACAGAAATACTCATCATAGACTTTGATGAAAGATACATGTTTAATATATCATTGAAGATACACTGGTTCTTCATGCAACCGCTGTGTAACGCTTCGAACACACCGACTGCGTCATTGCGTTTCGATACACCAGAAGTACATTCATTTCCAATGGAACGCTGCATTTGCCTTGCAGCATTGCGTTGCAGAGGCAGTTGCAGTGCGTTCTGTGTGGTGCATACGTTCGATAAATCGAACGTATGCATCAAATTGTATGAGTGGACTTGACAGAAAGTAGCAAAATATGAATGTAGATTTTTTTTTTGCACACATTCAGTAAAAATTTGGGATTACATAAAAACAGTTTGATTGCATAATTTCTTTACATTTTTTATTTATTTATTTGCCAAGTATATTATTTATTCGATGACATCCTCAAATTAATTGTGAGAGCCTATAATATAATTTCCCTCCAAAATGCAGTTGGAGCGAAATGCAATAATAAATAGTCAAGATAGGCAGAGTAGGCTCTTTCAACAATGAGACCAACCTTGAGGAAGGTGGTATGACTATTTCTTTCACACACACCTCATTGGCTAGGTTAGCTAGCTAACGCTAACTAGCCACATCTAGCACAAGCTCACTACTAAACTGACCTGGCAATCCTACTATCGTGGACACTTGTCTCCAAGCAGCATTTTTTGTGTTTATGTCCCTGTAGCTGTCAGCAGTTGTGTCAAAAAGACACGGTTTTGAGGATACTGCGAAAATGATTCTCTCCTCCATGTGTCCAACCGCATGCGACCATTTGCAAAAGGTACCTGCATCAGTATAGTTGCCTAGCTGCGCAAAATGTTATGCAGCAGTGATGCAATGACGCAGTCGGTGTGTTCGAAGCGTTAGATAAAAAAAATTAAAAAAACTAGTAAAAAGCACAGCATGCAATAATCTGAGACAGCGCTCAGCCATTCTCCGCCATGTTGGAGTCAACAGAGTCAACAGAAATACGAAATAACATCATAAATATTCCCTTACCTTTGATGAACTTTCATCAGAATGCAGTGCCAGGAATCCTAGTTCCACAATAAATCGTTGTTTTGTTTTATAATGTCCATTACTTCTGTCGAATTAGCAACTTTGGCTAGCATGTGTCGTTCACGTGTCCAGAGAACTTTACGCTAATGAACGAAAACTTCAAAAAGTGATATTACAAATCGAATAAACTGGTCAAACTCAGTTGAGAATCAATCTTCAGGATGTTTTTCTCATATATATCCAATAACGTTCCAGACGGAGCATTTCTTCATGTCTATCTAACGCATTGCAGACAATGACATGACATTCCCAATGCGCGTGGCCAAGAACTGGCAATATGCCCGACCTGTCACTCCAAAGGCTCTCATTCGGTCCCACATCAGGCTAGACGCTTCATTCCATGTTCTACTGCCTGTTGACATCTAGTGGAAGGCGTATGAAGTGCATACAGATCCATAAATATAAGGCAATTGAATAGGCGATGCCTTTCACAGCGACCCATTTCAGAATTTTCACTTCCTGTTTGGAAGTTTGCCTGCCATATGAGTTCTGTTTTACTCACAGATATAATTCAAACAGTTTTAGAAACTTCAGAGTGTTTTCTATCCAATAGTAATAATAATATGCATATCATATGTCATATGAAAATGTCGCCCCCTATCCCTAAGAAGTTTTAACCTCAACTCAAGCATGGAGCGAAACAGTAGCGACCATTGTCCCTCATCTAAAAAATGGCGCCGGAAGAAATGCCAGCAGTTTTACAGGCACCTAACCAATTGTGCTATTATGAGTTTTTTGAGTTATTTGTAACTTATTTTGTACATAATGTTCTGCCACCGTATCTTAATGCAAAAAATAGCTTGTGGATATCAGGACAGCGATCACTCACCTCGGATTAGACAAATATTTTTTTTCTTCAACAAGCAGGACGCAGAGGACATACTTCGAACACCCGACAAGGTCAACATCCCCGTTATTGGCAAGAGAAAGAGATGCAGGTACAGAGGACACAGAGCAGGGTGCCTCGTAAGGATCCGCAGAAGGCGAGTGGGAAGGCTTCCATTACCGTCAATATTACTTGCCAACGTACAATCATTGGACAATAAATTAGACGCGGTATGATCATGAATATCCTACCAACGGGACATCAAAAACTGTATCATCTTATGATTCATGGAATCATGGCTGAATGATGACATGGATATTCAGCTTGCGGGATATACGTTTCACTGGCTAGATAGAATAGCACACTCCGGTAAGACACTATTTGCCAAGAGAGTTTTCATCTATACTTTTCGTGGCTGTTTATTTACCACCACAGACAAATGCCGGCACTAAGACCGCACTCAGTCAGCTGTATAAGGAAATAAGCAAACAGGAAACCTAGTTTGAAGCTAGAACCGCCAGTAGAACCGCCACTGCTCATTAGTCTGTACTACTCTGTACTGCTATAAGGCCATTACTAACCCACCTGTTTAAACAAATCAACTTAATATCAAGCATTTTACTGGCTGAATCAGGTGGTGTTAGTGATGGGCAAGAACAAATATGTGCACCTCTGTTGGTCCCCAGAACCAGGATAAAAGAAACTACTGCTATATGTTAATACTCCCATGTCTCGTTCATCACTCGGCTATAAGTAAGCTTGGAAATTGAGGCTAGCTATATGTTATCTGGCGGCTGTATAAACCCATTAAGAAGGAGTAATGTTGTAAACGTTACCTTGAGACAGTGGACTCCCCCTGTTTCCCTCCCCTATGTCCCTCTATCTCTCCTCTTATTGATTTGATAAAGCCTCTGGATAGCCTACTAAAGCTTTCACATTATCTAAATGGTGTACATGGACATGGATGAAGTAGTGCATCTGTTCTTGTAGTGAATAATACATCTGCATTCTGAAGTAATGTATCTGTATTGTAGTGAATAATACATCTGCATTCTGAAGTAGTGTATCTGTATTGTAGTGAATAATACATCTGCATTCTGAAGTAGTGTATCTGTATTGTAGTGAATAATACATCTGCATTCTGAAGTAATGTATCTGTATTGTAGTGAGTAATACATCTGCATTCTGAAGTAGTGTATCTGTATTGTAGTGAATAATACATCTGCATTCTGAAGTAGTGTATCTGTATTGTACAGTAAAGCTGTTAGTATGGTTATGTTTTTCTATAGTATGAAATTGCATACTGTAACTGTATATTCAAGCTATATTAAGTTGTGAGTCTGAGGCCTCCCGGGTGGCGCAGTGGTCTAGGGCACTGCATCACAGCGCTAGCTGTGCCCCCAGAGATTCTGGGTTCGCGCCCAGGCTCTGTCGCAGCCGGCCGTAACCGGGAGGTCCGTGGGGCGATGCACAATTGGCCTAGCGTCGTCCGGGTTAGGGAGGGTTTGGCCGGTAGGGATATCCTTGTCCCATTGAGCACCAGCGACTCCTGTGGCGGGCCGGGCGCAGTGCACGCTAACCAAGGTCGCCAGGTGCACGGTGTTTCCTCCGACACATTGGTGCAGCTGGCTTCTGGGTTGGATGCGCGCTGTGTTAAGAAGCAGTGCGGCTTGGTTGGGTTGTGTTTCGGAGGACGCATGGCTTTCGACCTTCGTCTCTCCCGAGCCCGTACGGGAGTTGTAGCGATGAGACAAGATAGAAATTACTAACAATTGGATACCATGAAAAAGGGGGTAAAATTTAAAAAAGACTTCTTCTTTTTTTTTTTTTTTTGTGAGCCTGTACAGTAAACATACTGAGGTTGTGTGTCAGTGTTTACACTCTACCAGTGGAGGCTGCTGACGGGGGGATGGCTCATAATAATGTCTGGAACGGAGTGGATGGAATGGCATCCAACACATGGAAATTTGATGTTTTTTTTTACACCATTACACTCATTCCGCTCCAGCCATTACCACGAGCCATCCTCCCCAATTAAGGTGCCACCAACCTCCTGTGAACTCTACCCTGAGTTGGCTCCTACTCAGAGTAAATACGGCCAGTCAATTTCCTCCAGCTCTGTGCTATCTCATCATGTATTCATGAACTCACATTAACAATGTAAGTACACAAGTAGTGCCACACCCTAACAAGGATTTCCTCACGACTAACTGTAGATGACAGAAAGACACTCCCTTTCAACACAGTCATTTTAACAGCTTCTCCTCTCTTCTCATAATAATACTATTTAACAGAAGACAGACCAACATAAATCTCTCCTATAACACAAATACTGCTGTAGAAAACATGATATAATACAGATGTTGGATCTTAATTTGAGCCAGTTTGCTACAGCAGGAATAATATCCTGCAGCAACAGGAAAAGTGAACTATTATGTGGATTATAATTAGTGGACGTTTTGTAGGGGTTGATACTTTTCAAAGTGGAAATTACAAACGTTTAAGTTCTCCAGCAAGAGGGTGATCAAATTAAGATCCTACATGGGTAGGCTCCATACCAGATGAATTCGTAGATAAACATTTACAAATGACTGTCTGTATCCCAGGCTTTAGGCTAGCTCTTAACCCCAAACCTCTACAACAGTATGAAAGGCCGTTCAGGTCTTGTTTGTCAAAATGAACACTTGTTTGTCAAAATGAATGATAAATCAAATAAGACTATTTCACGCGTCAAATAACCAAGACGACCGTGACCTGAACGGCGTCGCATACTGCAGAGCATAATACTCCTCTCCTCCTTATCCCCCCCAGTCCATGGTCTCCTAAGGGGAGAATCTCTAATCCCTGGCCCAAATACCTGAAGGATTCCTGGGGTGAACGACTGGGCTGAGGGTCTGGAACTATCCGGTCCTGGGAGAAAAGAAAGACTGAGGTACCTTTGGCTTGAGAGCGAAGAAGAAGTGGTGGGAGGAGAGTGTATGAGAGGGAGGAGGATGCTTTTCTAAGACCTCCTACAGTTTCTGATATTACAGGAAATTGTTTAACTGTTGAAACTCTTACCTTACGTTAGCATTGGGACCTCCGGTGTTTTGTGATGCTGTTCAAGCGGTTGCAATCAAAGGAAAGTGTTGAAATAACACTGGAGGCTGAAGGAATGAAAGAGTTCCATTAGAACTAGCAAACAAAAGAACCTGCTCCAATAAAGTTTCAGTGAAAGAGAAACAGAGGGAGAGAGAGGGAGAGCACGATGGGAGGGAGAGAGAGAGATTGAGAGAGAGAAATGTAAACAGAGGAGAGAGAGAGAAAGACATTCATAAAAATGTATTGTATTTCGAAGCAGTTTGGGCTGACTGTTCCGTCATTAGCTTTCAGGAGAATCCCCGCCCATCACAAACTCATGATACCTGACCTCAACCTTTCAGTGGTCACACACAAACGCATGCATTGTTTAGGGTGCTATTTACAAAGGGTGCAGTGGGCTCACAGCTTAATCATACAGTTAACACTGGGCATGAAATATCATGGACTATAGTCTATGACATAATTGTATGAATGGATGGAAATATCAACAATTTAAGGGATTGTCATCCTTACATAAAGGGTGGATGATAAAATAATAATAAAGTTCATTATTCATTAATAGTTTATATGAAATAGTTATAAAAATGCACCGCCTATTTTAGTCAATAGGAAAAAAAATCTTACTGTAAGGAGTGGAAATATCAAGAAAACAGCCGATCAATAGCCAATTAATTTACTGTGAGAGGTCTGAGAAATATTGGACATATTTTAGATATCATTTCTAGAAACAAATGAGTATTTCCACAACCTGTTGTAACTTTGAAGTTCCTGGATGGTGAGTCTCTCTCTCTCTCCCTGGCCAAACTAGCAGCACACAATGGAAAACCTGCATCTGTAAATATTTAGATTCTCTGACTGTGTATGACTCCACATTATAAACATTAGACACAGCACATGGTGACAGACAGGGGAATAACTTTGATTGGAGATTTGGGGGGGGGGGGGTGTTCTGGACTGGGGGGCTCTTCCCCATGATTTGTTTTTTCCACATAGAGTTAATTTCATTCACTTCCTTCAACACAATCTAACATGGTCCCATGGCATGGAAATAGGAGTAAAACATTAAAAAAACATCTAATTAACAGCCTAACCCTAAATTTGAGATATTACACAAGGCTTTTACCGCAAACTCAGCTTACTGGACCTGCTATTGATGTGCATAGGTCAAATTTAGGGTTGGGCTGCTCATTGAATTTCCTGTATTTTTTTGCTACTACTCAACTTATAAGGAAACTTCCCGTTGCTATGTATTAAATGTGAAAAAATGACTACCCTTTCTGTTAGGCACATGTACAGATATTTATCAATCCATTGATACACTTCTGTAGCTAAAACACACAAAGTTTAAAAGGGGTTAGAAGTCCAAAACGCACAGGCGTTATGGTGGGACCTTCTGTGTTATGTAACCATACCAAACGTAACATATCATACTAATTTAAGTGTCCTGGATTCACATTTACTATTTTACTTCTAGTCTATGAGATGAGGTTGGTCGGTTTAGAAAGAAATTAAATAATTCAGAAGAGGCTATTCTTTGAAAAAAATAGCCTAGCTGTGGACAGGAGAGAAATGCCTTTGGCATGAGCTAATAAGCCATCGCCGGAGAGTGATCTGAGCATCTGAGTCAGTGAAACTGTAAAGCTTTTTTAGGACTATAATTTCCTCCTCATATGTGTGTCTCCACAGACCGAGGCCTGAGCTCTTGATTGATTCAAGACAAGGTTGTTTTTATTGAACTTAGATTCTTAGTTTGTCAGTGTCAAAGTAGTCTGTCATTTCCATCATTTGTGCTGTAAAATAGATTTTTGCCAGCCTCCAGTCATGTAAAAGGACGTATAATTGCATGAAATGCGTTTATAAAAAGGCCCATTTTTTCCCGGACCCTATGCTAATAAAAATGTTCCCCATGTGTGCAAGCGCCTCTACTGTACTGCTCTATGCCACTATGCAAATGCACTGATATGCATGCAATGCTTTATTATAAAGGAGATTTCTGTATGCGGTCTGGTACAAATGAAGCACTGAACACAGGTAGTCTAGACTCTAGCTAACCACCATATACTAAAATATCCACACAAGCCTCTAGCCAGCCAGCCATATATCATGGCTATATGATGAAGTTATTATTTAAGAGTATTGAAGATGAATCACAATCAGTAAAAAAAAACTATTGAGCTAGCTAACAAGCAGATTTACATCAGTCATCAACATCAACGACCAGCTGATAGCCTACCCTCTTTTCCTGATGTCAATCATGTCTTTAGGAGTCACTGTAACTAGCTTGCTTAAAATTTGTTATGAGTGAGTGTGTTGTTGCAAAAATAAATAGGCATATGCTAAAACATTTAAAACTATATTAAAATGAGTGCCAAGCACCGGGATTGAAACCAAGATCCTCCGAGCCGTAGCTCTGTAGCGAGGCCCACTAGCTGGTAATAGGTGCTTGCGTTGCCCCTAGTGGACGATAGGAAATTGCTACGGAAATAAAATAAACCAGGATGATATATTTTGACCTTCTCAAATATGCAGAATTATTATGTCATCCACTAGAGTCTGGCCTGCTCTACTTCACACTACCTGCTCAACCTAGAGCTGAACATGGAAACCTAGAGCTGTCAAAACATGGAAAACATTACAGGCTGGATAGAGCAGACCTGCGTAAAGTAGATGTTTCCATACTAGTTGAGAAGTGGAGTTGTTTATCCATTCAAAGTAGGTAACATTTCTCAGTAGCCTTCCCAGACACACGTTTCCTTTGAGATAATCTGGGGAAAGCCTGTTTGAAGTAGTCGTGACAGTATCATATTATATGCAGCAGAGGGCAGCATTCATCTGAGACAGAAATTGGCGATTCAACTCCAAGTCATGATTGGGAGTTTTTGTAGTGACATGTTGAGAATGGCCAGTCACATGTCTGCCAAAAGAGCCTGAGCCAATCAGATGCGGGCAGGGTCAGTAAAGGTCAGTAACATTGTCATTTCTCATTCCAACAAATCGTCACTAGGAGTCAAAGAGTGTTGAGAAATGACCTATAATACTTACAATTGAATAATACTTTAATCTGGCGGGAAGTGAACTTGCAACCGGAGGGATGCTGGTATCAAATCCTAGTTGCCATTGCCAGCCGTTGTGCCCTTGAGCAAGGCATCCCCCCACACCTCTCCTAAACCTGTAAGTGTATGTGTATGTATGGGTGTCTTTCGGCTGTTGGGTTAAAAGAAGAATTCAAATTTCTGTTGGACCTCGTGTGCAATTGAACAATAAAGTGATCTTATTTTAATAAAGTATGATTACAATACCATAATAAGTCAACATTGCATTACGGTAACATGGATCTCTCAAATGACAGTGGACTGGATAGTGTTGTTGTGCAACGATTTATATAGTTAATTATACAATATGGTATAATAGGGTCCATGATTATCCTCTAACTACATGGACAGGGTCTCATTACAGCGGTGGGACACTGGAT
>NC_052309.1:5026518-5137505 GCF_016432855.1 Salvelinus namaycush
AGGCCTTCTTGCTCACACACGCTTTTTCAGTTCTGCCCACACATTTTCTATAGGATTGAGGTCAGGGCTTTGTGATGGCCACTCCAATACCTTGACTTTGTTGTCCTTAAGCCATTTTGCCACAACTTTGGAAGTATGCTTGGGGTCATTGTCCATTTGGAAGACCTATTTGCGACCAAGCTTTAACTTCCTGACTGATGTCTTGAGATTTTGCTTCAATATATCCACAGAATTGTCCTGCCTCATGATGCCATCTATTTTGTGAAGTGCAACAGACCCTCCTGCAGCAAAGCATCCCCACAACATGATGCTGCCACCCCCGTGCTTCACGGTTGGGATGATGTTCTTCGGCTTGCAAGTCTCACCCTTTTTCCTCCAAACATAACGATGGTCATTATGGCCAAACAGTTCTATTTTTGTATCATCAGACCAGAGGACGATCTTTGCCCCCATATGCAGTTGCAAACCGTAGTCTAGCTTTTTTATGGCGGTTTTGGAGCAGTGGCTTCTTCCTTGCTGAGCGGCCTTTCAGGTTATGTCGATATAAGACTCATTTTACTGTGGATATAGATACTTTTGTACCTGTTTCCTCCAGCATCTTCACAAGGTCCTTTGCTGTTGTTCTGGGATTGATTTGCACATTTCACACCAAAGTACGTTCATCTCCAAGAGACAGAACGCGTCTTCTTCCTGAGCGGTATGACGGCTGCGTCGTACCATGGTGTTTATACTTGCGTACTATTGTTTGTACAGATGAACGCGGTACCTTCAGGCGTTTGGAAATTGCTCCCAAGGATGAACCAGACTTGTGGAGGTCTACAATTTTTTTCTGAGGTCTTGGCTGATTTCCCCATGATGTCAAGCAAAGAGAAACTGAGTTTGAAGGTAGGCCTTTAAATACATCCACAGGTACACCTCCAATTGACTCAAATGATGTCAATTAGCCTATCAGAAGTTTCTAAAGCCATGACTTCATTTTCTGGAAATTTCCAAGCTGTTTAAAGGCACAGTCAGTTTAGTGTATGTTAACTTCTGACCCACTGGAATTGTAATACAGTGAATTATAAGGGAAATAATCTGTCTGTAAACAATTGTTGTAAAAATTACTTGTGTCATGCACAAAGAAGATGTCCTAACCGACTTGCCAAAACTATTGTTTGTTAAGTAGAAATTTGTGGAGTGTTTTAATGACTCCATCCTAAGTGTATGTAAACTTCCCACTTCAACTGTATTTTGGACAACTTTTACTTTAACTCCGCTACATCCCTAAAGAAAATAAGTAGTTTTTACTTCTATACCTTTTCCCTGACTTGTTACATTTCAAATGCTCAGGCAGGACAGCAGTATTTAAAAAATGTTACCTTTATTTAACTAGGCAAGTCAGTTAAGAACAAATTCTTATTTTCAATGACGGCCTAGGAACAGTGGGTTAACTGCCTTGTTCAGGGGCAGAACGACAGAGTGTTGTCCAATTCACGCACCTATCAATATAACGTGGTGTCATCCCTACTGCCTCTCATCTGGCGGACTCACTAAACACAAATACTGTGTTTGTAAATTATGTCTGAGTGTTGGAGATGCCTGATGTTCTGAACGTCCTTAAATAAAAATGAAATACAATTTGTGCCGTCTGGTTTACTTAATATAGGAAATTTAATGCGAAGCATTTACTTTTACTTTTTACTCAAGTATGACAATGTATTACTTTTTCCACCACTGTACTTAAAGAAAAACTCCACCCAAAAACTATCTTTTGGTATTTGCTTCATTAGTCCTTTGTTGACATAGTCCCAAAATGTTTTGCTTGTCACAACTCAAGTTTAAGATATGTAACTTTAAAAATAAAGAAATCATCCCCGTATGATGCATTTAGCATCATATGATGCGAAATGCTTCATACAGGGATGATTTCTGTGACTCTGGATCAGAAGATTGTATGTTTGATCCCATTCGTGGACACTATTTTACTTTTATTTCATTTACCCTACCTCAGACCTTAACCCTCACCTTTACCATAGGGAATGAGTGCCTAAACTTAATATTTAACCCTATCCCAAACCTTAACCCTCACCTTAACCATACGGATTGAGTGCCTAACTTAATGTTTTAACCCTATCCCAAACCTTAACCCTCACCTTAACCAATACGGAATGAGTGCCTAAACGTAACCTTTATGGAACGGTACAGAGCACCAGGAGCAACAAAACACTTTAAAATGTGCAGTTTGGAGCAACTTCAAAATTTGACGTTTGGAGAACGTGGATGAAGATCTAATTCTGCAGTGAGACTGTGAGATCTTGTTGAGAGGGACAGTTATCAGAAGGGAAAAGTAAGCAGGCAGAAATTTAATAAAAAGTCACATGATGTACTTTATAGATTGACTCATTCTCCCATTCGGGTATTATGGCCTAACCACTGGGACATTTCACTGGATGGTAATGCTTCAAAACAATGTGTTTATAGTAGGACTGCAAGGCATTACCTAAATAGTTCACTGACCATTCACACAGCTGAGAAATTCTTCATGTTGGAAAATCTATTTGAAAAGTTCTCATGTAGATTATGTAAACACTGTAAATACCAAAATATACTTTTTATTTCATGTCTGTCTCTGTCTGCCTGAGTGTCTGTCTCTGCTAAACACGCATCTCTGAATAACTACTCACACAGATGACTCACACAGAGTAACCTCAACACCGGGCTAAAATAACATGGATTTAGAGCATATACTGTACGTGTATCATTCTTGTGCAATTCATATCTATAGACTACATTGAGGTTTTTCTTTCATTATTTGTATCTGGAATTAGGGCATAAGCCTAAGCGTTAGAGCCTAACTGTACGTGTGCCAAATACACGGCACATGCCAAATGCTTTCAGGAACTTAGGCAAAAAAAGTTCACCGATCCACAGAGGCAAAAAGGACAATGTCGGAGTTGAATTCAAAAAGAGAAAACCTGCGAAATTGTTATCTTTATGAGCATCATAAAAGCTGATAGTATTTCAACCACAAAAAAATATGCATCAAAAAGCCGAACTGAAATCTTATCAGAAACATGTTGGGTTGTTTTCATAGCTTTTAATTCCCTTAAAATATTTGGAAATGTTGCATTTTCTCCCGGTCCCTAAAAAACTTTGCTGGGCGAGAGAAGCAGAGATGAAAGAGAAAATTGTGCAGATATCAACTAGATTGAAGCATTCATTCTATGGGTGTATGACATATTTTCTGGTGAACAAGGGTTTGTTTAGTCTTCTAGGGCAGTGGTTCCCAACCAGGGGTACTAGGATCCCTAGGGGCACTTGGCCTATCTACAGGGGGTACTTGAGAAGACTCATGAGACCATAGGCCTAATTGTAAAATGCACATAAGGGGGTACATCAGGGGTACTCCGGGCGGAGCAAAATGCAGTTCATTTAAAAAAAAAAAATGTATTTAACCTTTATTGAACTGACTTGCCTCATTCAATAAAGGTTCAATCAAAATAAATACAAAATATCTGAATTTTGCAACGCCCGGAGTACCCCTGAAGTACCCCCTTAAGTGCATTATCCCAGTAGGCCTATGGTCTCACGAGTCTTCTCAAGTACCCCCAGTAGATAGGACAATTACCCCTAGGGGTCCTTGGGATACCACACCTAGTTGGTGGTAAAGTAACAGAAAAAGGTTGGGAACCATTTTCTATGTTTGCAGGTTAGGGTTTGGTACGGGCCTCAGATTTTCACTTTATCACATAAAGTCGGGCGGTTGCAGATGGGTTTTTAGCAATTGCGGGCAGGTGTGGGTGAACAAACAGCTGACCGACGCATTACTTCTAAATACCTTTTCACACAGATGACCAACACAGACTAATCTCATCGCCTGGCAAAACCGAAGCACAATAAGAGTATATAAGGAGGTGTGAACTTACTGAATCATGTTTTTGGGGGAATTTGGTGGAAGTCACGTGTCTCTCCGTCAGTGTCCTGTTGTTTTGACAGGATTGACAGTTTGCCTTTCTTTTTGGTTGACAGTTAAAACAGTGTTACTTACAGTTAGTCATAGACATAGACCAGAGTAGTGCAGCGAACATACCGGACAGATACAGACCTGCAACTGAGGTAACAGAAAAAGTGCATGTATTTGAGGACGGCTCATAATAATGGCTGGAATGGAGCGAATGGAATGGCACCAAACCATGTGTTTGATGTGTTTGATACCATTCCACTCATTCAGCTCCAGCCATTACTACGAGCTCGTCCTCCCCAATAAAGATGCCACCAACCTCCTGTGATTAAATCCAGATAAAGTTGAAGATGATGAACCTAATGCAATGAACTCCATGGATATTGATGATGACGATATTGATGATGATTATGTCAATGTAAGATCCGTCAAGCCCAACAAGAAGGATGGAGTTGGTGGTCAACATTCAGTATCTTTTCAGTGGTGGAAGAAACCCTCGGGAGTTGGTGCAGTGTGTCTGGGGCTGCTGTGTGCTCTCCTACTGGCTGGGATCATAAGTCTGTTAGTCTATCATACAAACCAAATGACCAGTTACAACAATCTGACTGAAGAGCGAAACCAGCTAGAGACCAGCCACAACAACCTGATTAAAGAGAGAGACTAGTTACAGAGAGAAACAGAAAGACTTTACCGAACCTCAATCCCGGATCCGGGATCACCCCCCACCCCCCCCACACTGATTAGCATAGCTAGCATAGCGTCACAATTAAATAGTAGCATCTAAATATCATTAAATCACAAGTCCAAGACACCAGATGAAAGATACAGATCTTGTGAATAACCCCATCATTTCTGTTTTTTAAAATGTTTTACAGGGAAGACACAATATGTAAATCTATTAGCTAACCACGTTAGCAAAATACACCATTTTTCCTTTGTCCACCATTTTCTCTCTCCACCAGTAGCTATCACCAATTCGGCTAAACTAAGATATTGATAGCCACTAACCAAGAAAAAACCTCCTCAGATGACAGTCTGATAACATATTTATGGTATAGGATAGGTTTTGTTAGAAAAATGTGCATATTTCAGGTAGAAATCACAGTTTACAATTGCACCCACAGTCACAACTGGACTAGAATTACTAGAGAGAGCAACGTGTATGACCAATTTACTCATCATAAAACATTTCATAAAAATAGACAAAGCATAGCAATGGAAAGACACAGATCTTGTGATTTCAGACAATATTTCAGATTTTCTAAGCGTTTTACAGCGAAAACACAATAAATCGATAAGTTAGCATACCACATTTGCAAACAATACCAGAGCATCAATTCAAGCCAGAGAGCGATAACGTAATCATCGCCAAAAGATATTAATTTTTTCACTAACCTTTTCAGAATTCTTCCGTTGACACTCCTGTAACATCATATTACAACATACATATATTGTTTGTTCGAAAATGTGCATATTTAGCCATAAAAAAACGTGGTTATACAATGAAGATGGTAGCAAAACCAGCATGGAAAAGTCGGTCGCCATCTTTCAGAGTGATCTAGTTTAATCAATAGCTAATCATATACTTGACTAAAAAATACAGGGTTGACAGGAATCGAAAGACAAATTAGTTCTTAATGCAATCGCTGATTTACATTTCTAAAATTATCCTTACTGTGCAATACAGGGTTCGCCAAGCGAAGGGATAGAAAACAAGATGGCGAAATATGCGTTTAAAATATTTCGACAGAACAACGATTTATCATATTAAATATTACTTACTATGAGGTGATTTTCCATCAGATTCTTGGGCAATGTATTCTTTCTTGGGTCTAATCTTCTTTTGGTCGAAAGATGTCCTTTGTCCGTCGAAATGCCCGCTAACGTTCGACCGGGACCCCGAAACGTGCCCGGTGCTTCACATAGAAATGCATCAAAATCGCACTAAACGGATATAAATTGCTATAAAACGGTTTAAATTAACTACCTTATGATGTTTCTAACTCCTATATCGAATTAAATTACAGACGGATACATTTCACGTTGATAACCGAGCCTCTGAAAATGGCATCCGGAGGTCCCTTCCTGCGTAAGGGCGAGCGTCGAAAGGGGGGCTACTCTCACTCCTTGGTCTTTTATAACCTCTGAGAGCTACCTAGAAGGCCCATTCCACTTCTCATTGGTTACTGACATCCAGGGGAAGGCGGGTGCAGTTCGTGTCGTTCCATAGGATACACAGAGACCTTAAAAACTGATCTGAAACCAGAGCTTCGCTCTCAGACCTTTCACTGTCTGTCATGGATTTCGCTGTAGAAAGAGTTCTGGGTCACCCACAGACATAATTCCAACGTTGTATGAAACTAGAAAGTGTTTTCTATCCAATAGAATTAATAATATGCATATTGTACGAGCAAGAATTGAGTACTAGGCAGTTTAATTTGGAGACGACAAAATGCTAATTCGGAACAGCACCCCCTGTAGTCGCAAGAAGTTTTAATGGTCAAAGGGTACTGTTTGCAAGAATGGATGAAGTTTGGCTTCAGCTGTTACTACCTCTCCGCTCTGAATGGAAACTGGGAGGAGAGCAGATTGGACCATTGATTTTAGTTATAAATAACCTCCTTTCTTATTATCTTCTCTTTTGTCCTTCCCTCTCCTCTCTTCACCTCTTATCTCCTCTCCTCTCTTCACCTCTTATCTCCTCTCTTCTGTTCTCTCAATTCTTCTCCCCTGTTCTCATTTCTTACCCTCTCCTCTCCTTTAATTTCCTTTCCCCTTCTGCTCTCCCCTCTGCCTCTGAAGCCCCAGATCCACTCTACCAGTCGATGCTGTATCAGAGAAGCTGGTGTCTCTTGGTGAACCACAGGTGGCACCAAACACACATCCTGTAGGCAACCTCTTATCAACTCAGGTTCAACCCAGAGAGAGAGCTTTGGAAAATATTTTCATACTCATCTTAGACATCGCTCTCTCTCTTGCTCATGCACGCACGCACGCACGCAAGCACGCACGCACACACACACCCGAAAGGGTTGAAAGCAAAGGGTCAGCCGCGGTGCAGCGCCTTTGTAAAAAGCAGAAGTGAAAGGTCTTTTAATGCGCTCTCTCTGCCTCTCTTTCTCGTAAAATGTATATATGACCATCTAGCATGGTTTCTGATATATTCCCCTCTCAGCTACTTCTCTCCAGCAAATCCTATTAAAGCTATTATCATACACATACACACACACACATCCAAGCTGTATCACATCCGGCCGGGATTGGGAGTCCCATAGGGCGGCGCACAATTGGCCCAACGTCGTCCGGGTTTGGCCGTCATTGAATTTGTTTGAATTTAAATAAAGGTTAAATGAAAAACAAATAAAATAAAATACATTTACTCCTATCAGCCATTGGAGAGCTGACTGACAGTTTGATAGACAGTGGATTAAGATAATATATAATGGTTAAAGATGTGCCCCTATTTTTCTGTTATTGGTAATGGACACTTGACCTAGGGCCCTCATTCTTAAAGACACAAATCTCTGTATCTCAACACCTGCACATTGTTTGCACGCACTCAAATGCACACATGCATGTGTACAGTTAGGCTGTAGACAGGGGGCCTGGTTAGACACTGGCACACATGACTGCAGGCACGCAGACACGCACACACACACAGAGAGAGAGAGAGATGGCATTGTTTAATGTAAGTGACTAAGTGGTGTTTGACCTGTGTTTAGTGAAGTAAAAAAGACAGACAGACAGACAGACAGACAGACAGACAGACAGACAGACAGACAGACAGACAGACAGACAGACAGACAGACAGACAGACAGACAGACAGACAGACAGACAGACAGACAGACAGACAGACAGACAGACAGACAGACAGACAGACAGACAGACAGACAGACATGGAGTAGAACTCTGGGGTCAGGCCCAGTTTAGTCTCTCTGTCACTGCTTCACATAGTAGAGACCTGACTGACTCGGCCACCAGGAGAGAGCAAGAGCGAGAGAGCGAAAGAGGAGGGCAAGCTGAACAAACATTTGATTGGGCTCCCTTGGAGGGCCATTGCTGAGGTTGAGGATGCCTGGTTGTCCCTTATGGACGAACCCTGCTTGTGCTCCTATCGAGCGCTCTAAAAGCCTCCACCGATAGGATCATCATGTGTGCCAACAGCCATGCAGCATGGAACACCAACCAGCGTGGAAAACCAGCCAGAATGGAAAACCAGCCAGCATGGAACACCACCCAGTGTGGAACACCATGCAGCATGGAACACCAGCTAGAGTGGAACACCATGCAGCATGGAACACCAGCTAGAGTGGAACACCAGCTAGAGTGGAACACCAGCTAGAGTGGAACACCAGCTAGAGTGGAACACCATGCAGCATGGAACACCAGCTAGAGTGGAACACCATGCAGCATGGAACACCAGCTAGAGTTGAACACCATGCAGCATGGAACACCAGCTAGAGTGGAACACCATGCAGCATGGAACACCAGCTAGAGTGGAACACCATGCAGCATGGAACACCAGCTAGAGTGGAACACCAGCTAGAGTGGAACACCAGCTAGAGTGGAACACCATGCAGCATGGAACACCAGCTAGAGTGGAACACCATGCAGCATGGAACACCAGCTAGAGTGGAACACCATGCAGCATGGAACACCAGCTAGAGTGGAACACCATGCAGCATGGAACACCAGCTAGAGTGGAACACCATGCAGCATGGAACACCAGCTAGAGTGGAACACCATGCAGCATGGAACACCAGATAGAGTGGAACACCATGCAGCATGGAACACCAGCTAGAGTGGAACACCATGCAGCATGGAACACCAGCTAGAGTGGAACACCATGCAGCATGGAACACCAGCTAGAGTGGAACACCATGCAGCATGGAACACCAGCTAGAGTGGAACACCATGCAGCATGGAACACCAGCTAGAGTGGAACACCATGCAGCATGGAACACCAGCTAGAGTGGAACACCAGCTAGAGTGGAACACCATGCAGCATGGAACACCAGCTAGAGTGGAACACCATGCAGCATGGAACACCAGCCAGAGTGGAACACCATGCAGCATGGAACACCAGCTAGAGTGGAACACCATGCAGCATGGAACACCAGCTAGAGTGGAACACCATGCAGCATGGAACACCAGCTAGAGTGGAACACCATGCAGCATGGAACACCAGCTAGAGTGGAACACCATGCAGCATGGAACACCAGCTAGAGTGGAACACCATGCAGCATGGAACAAACAGAGGCTTAACACTGCTTAAGGACAGGCAGCTCCATGTCTCTGTCTCTCTAGCTCTGTCTGCCTGACTGTCTATCTGTCTGTCTCTGTCTGTCTCGCTCTGTCTGCGTGACTGTCTCTATATGCCTGTCATTTGAAGTGAAATAGTACATAGTATCCTTGTAAAGATAATGAATATGAGGTTATAAAGTGCTGAAGTTCCTCTTTAAACGAAGTTGGCCACCGGAGTTTCACATGGTGTGAAGCAAACTATTAAAATCTTCTGAGAAAGACTCAAACACACATTTCCCACACCAGGCAGGTATCAATTGATAAGCCACAGAAAGTGAACCTTTTGCAAAGTGATATGCGTCACGAACTATGAAGAGCATACATTGCGTTCAATGCAAGAAGATATGCATCAAGAGTATTGATGCACAAGTCAATAGGTTGTGTTCATTGCAAAGAGGTTGGTGATAATGCTGCAATGGGTGAGAGACACAGACAGGCAGACAGAGAGACAGACAGACAGTATACATGGAGTAGAACCCTGTGTAACTGCAGAGAGATAATGAAGGACTATGTTGATCAAATGTAACCAAAGTTTGTCACATGCACAGAATACAGCGGGTGTAACGGTACAATGAAATGCTGACTTAAAGCTCTTCATCAACAGTGCAGAATAAATGTAAGGTAGCAAAAGTAAAACAAATAGACAAGAGCAAAAGAGTAAATAAAAAAAGACAAGGTATAACAATATTTAATAAATGAACACAAGAACTGACCCTTATAAACAATGTGAAACAGTGTGCAGAAACACTGTGGAGGTAGATCAATAGGCTCAGCAGCAGGGCGAAGAAGAGTATATGTGTGTGTGTGTGTGTGTGTGTGTGTGTGTGTGTGTGTGTGTGTGTGTGTGTGTGTGTGTGTGTGTGTGTGTGTGTGTGTGTGTGTGTGTGTGTGTGTGTGTGTGTGTGTGTGTGTGTCTAGGAGCGTGTCTGTGAGTGTGTATCTGAGCGTGTGTGTGTGTTCGTATGTGTGTGTGTGTGACAGTGTGGTCGGTATGGGTGCAGTTAGACAGCCAGTGATAACTGCATGAAAATAGGTGTTTCCGGGTATTTTCCAACCTGTACACATTCAGTTACATTTATTGTGAGCGGGAGCACACTCCTGACCACACACTGGCACAAGTATTTCCGGGATCGTACAATCCTGATGTAAAAAAAGGCCATTAGTTTGCACCTGACCTTTCCCAGAGTCCCGTTAGGGTGGATATCTCTCCATCTCAGCTGTCAAACAGAACTCTGAAGTTTCAGCCAATCAGCATGCCCAAATGCACATTTGGACACTGCACCCGCCCACTCTAGCTCAGAGTGTTTATGTCGTTCCAAGAAGAAGACGTTTTGGCGTGCTACCAAGGTTTTTCATTGTGTTTACTAGGAAGATTGTGCATGCATCCAAGAAAGTGAGTTGTGGGGTTTATTGTTGGGATGTTTTCTGCTACGCAATGATGATTGACTGCAAGTAATTTACCTTAAGTTACCTTGTCACATCTGTAACTGTATTAAAGTAATGTTCTTATCCTGCAGCTTATGTATAGTTAAGATACTCCATGTTGTTTATATTGCATAAGTGCCCGTATCGCCTTGATTGCATGAGCATCTGCACAGTAGATGCATATTTGTGTAGAGTAATTTATATAGTCTGTATACCCATGCTACCGCAGCGTTTTCATAGTAGCCATTATTGTTGCCATTTGCAGGTGCCGGGGCAAGCCTCTAGAACAGTCTAGATTAGAAGTTTCAGACCTGGAGCTCATGCAGGTGCAGTATAATTTATGACCCCAGAGACAGATCTGATAAGATCTCCACCAGGCCTGAGAGAGAGGGCCATATATCTAGCCTGTCAGACGAATTAGTTCTCTCTCTCCAGTGAGATGTTTATCCACATGTTGATATGCTGTGTGAATATCCCTGTTCAGGTGTAATGTCAGGACATTCCTTCCTGAGTAGATCTTCCTATTGTTTAGTTTCCAACACTGTGTATCTGTTCTTATCTTTCAGAACCACAAGTCAATTTCTAACTGTAACCACAAAGATACTTCAATGATGTGTGGGTTTGTGCAACTGTGTGGTGGTGACCTAGAGAATAAAGCTCTGGATGTGAAGACATCTGCCTGGTTTCTGCCGGACTGCCTGGAGTGGGTCAGACCCAAGTACAGCCAGCATTAAGTCATTAGCTGGTGAGGGTTCAGAAGCCAACCGCTCAGATGGCTCCAGCTGGCAGTTTTTACACCCGGTTACTCGTTAACAAGGATTTCTGGGCTCGTACACTCCCAATTATTGTGCATTAACTTAAACTGACATTTTCTGGTGTCTAAACTGCATGACACTTGCACTTGGAAAGAGGAGACGTCATAGCGTCACGTCAATACACACCCGACCAACTAGCTTGTACCACTTACGTTGGGGCGGGAATATTTGAATTTCAGTGTCAGTTAGCTAGAGAGATCCCTAGATCCGTAGACACCTCCGTAGAGATCCACTCACTGCCTGTCCGCAACATTAGCTGTGATTTCAACGAGAAGACTTCAACAAGACTTTCAACAAAGTCGACATCGAAGGACTTCAAAAGAACCATGGTCTAGGAACAATTTACACAGTAGGTCTTACGTTAGTGTGGTGGTTGTACATTTCAATTATTTGCTAGCTAGCTAACGTTAGTCAGCTGAATTAAGTGCCAGAGATGAATAAACATATTTTAGCTAGCTAGCTAGCTACTTTGTGTTAAGCAAGAGTTTAGGGGTTAGTTGTTGCAAGCTAGCTAACTTTGATTTTGTGAGTGTAGGGAAAACACTTGTGATTGATATTGAAGCATAGAGGTGTTTTATGGAGACATGAACAATTATTCTACTCAATATCCCTACACCCCAGTCTCCTCTGCTTCCTCCCAGGGAGGAGGAATACCCTAAACTCCTCGTTCTCACAGGACTCGGGCTAGTATGCTGTTGCCAGATCAGTCTTGGGGGTGACCTGGCTGGGGTGACATTTCTTTTGTCTTTGGAAGATTATTTTAAAAGATTTTTTTTTAAATTAATAACATGAGGTTATGGCATAACAGCTCAGTTAGAGCTGAGCATTTAAACACGCATTGTTATTATAAAAATTATATATATTTTCTATTCATTAGGATAGCAATCAATGTGGCAACTTTTGTATTATCAAAACCTTCTTTCTGTCATTGTGTTTCTATCAGACATGTTGGATACAGCACTGGGTCGTTGACCAGCAGTGGTTACCCTCCCCTGGACATGTTGCCCTCCTGCTCCTCCTCTGCTGTCTCCTTCTCAGCCGGGGCATGCAAAGCTCCCTGTTACCCAGAGGACCCCCATGCACCTCCTCAAGACAGCTATCACATGGGTCACCCACGTACCCCCCTACTGCCCCCTTACATCCTAATGAGCCCCAGGTCTACCCCACATATGCGATGCCACCACCTTCACTCCAGGACTAGCAGCCCCCTCTGGCAGACCGGTACAGAGAGAAGGACAAGGACAGAGCGGGACAAGGACTCAGGAGTGAGGTATGGTGCCAGTAGGATCGGCTCTAGAAGGTCATCTTACCAGGATGCCAACTCTTCCTCACATTATTCGCACCACTCGGAGTGAGAGTGAGGGGAGAGGGGCTACAGACGGGACAGCCTGGGCTCCAGAGATCACGGCAGACACCGTAACCACCACTCACACAACAACAGCAGCAGCAGCAGCAGTAGCAGCAGAGCAGCCATGACAGCAGGAACAGAAACAGTGACTACTCCAACAGCTCCGATCCCACCACACCCTTCTGCTTCCCCCACTGCACCCTCCCTCCCGCTGCCTCTGTGATAGCCCAGGACTGTGGCCAGGATGGCCCGGCCAAGCCCAAACGCCATGTGTATCTAGGGCTGAGCGATGTGGCCAAAATATCATATAACTGTATTTTGGAATTTTTGATGGTATGTTGGTTTTTGATGTTTCTGAATAGTAATAAAGTTCTAAATATGCTTTATGGGTAGTACATGGCCCTAGGATGGCAACAAATTCATTCTAAGTGGTTTTAATGTGCTTTCTCCATTCAGATTGCTTTGCTGTTCAACCAAAAATAATAGAAAGACAAAATTAACTATTTGTAGAACATTGCATAGGAATCAAAATCCTATTTTTGTAACCTCTTACTCTGGTTATCGACCAATGATTTCCATTTGCATAGTTATTTGTTCAATTCTAGAATTCACTTCCAGCATTTGAATACATTTCTTCAATTCCTGCTCTGATTCATCAGTCACACACTGTGTCATGTTTCTTTTGTCTTACAGTGCCTTGCAAAAGTATTCATACCCCTTGGATTTCTTCACATTGTAACAATACAAAGTGGGATTAAAATGGATTACATTTTAATCAACAATCTACACAAAATACTCGATAATGTCAAAGTAGAAGAAATGTTTTTCCTTTTTATAGATTGATATAAATACAACGACTAGATTTTAGTTATTTGATAAGTATTCAGCTCCCTGAGTCAATACATGTTTGGCAGAAGATTACAGCTGTGATTCTTCTTGGGTAAGTGTCTAAGAGCGGTATACATATTACCCATTATATTAGCCCATTATTATTTTCGTAATTCTTCAAGCTCTGTCAAGAAGGTGGGATCATGGCTAGACA
This sequence comes from Salvelinus namaycush, assembly GCF_016432855.1. Taxonomy (NCBI): domain Eukaryota; kingdom Metazoa; phylum Chordata; class Actinopteri; order Salmoniformes; family Salmonidae; genus Salvelinus; species Salvelinus namaycush. The sequence goes on from NC_052309.1 coordinate 5,040,397, forward strand.
GCTATTTTCAAGTCTTTCCAAATATTTTCAAGCAGATTTTGGTCTAAACTGTAATTTGGCCACACAGGAACATTTCCTGTCTTCTTGGTAAGCAACTCCAGTGTAGATTTGGTCTTATGTTGTAGGTTATTGTCATACTGAAAGGTGAATTCCTCTCCCAGTGTCTGGTGTAAAGCAGACTGAAGCAGGTTTTCCTCTAGGATTTTGCCTGTGTTTTGCTCCATCCCGTTTTCCGATGTCAAGCATACCCATACCATGATGCAGCCACCACCATGCTTGAAAATAAGGAGGCAATTACTCAGTTATGTGTTGTTGGATTTCACCCAAACATACTGTAAGGCTTCGCATTTAGGACAAAAAGTGAATACATTTTTCGTGTTCAGTTCAGAAGGACAACTGCATCTTTCATGTGTCTGGGTGGTTTACTACATAATGCAAAGCATAATTATTAACTTGACCATGCTTAAAGAGATATTCAATGTCTGATTTGTTATTGTTAACCATCTACAGTACCAATCACTGCCCTTTTTATGAGGCTTTTGAAAAGGTCCCTGGTCATTGTAGTTGCATCTAGCTTGAAAATCAATACCTGACTGAGGGACCTTATAGGGAAGGACACTCAACAAGCACAGCACTTCCACAGATAACTGATGATTGGCTGAGAGAAATTGATGGTAAAATGATTGTGGGGGCTGTCTTGTTAGACTTCAGTGCAGATTGACATTTTTGATCATAGCCTGCTGCTGGAAAAACGTATGTGATATGGCTTTACACCCCCTGCTATAATGTGGATAAAGAGTTACTTGCCTAACAGAACACAGAGGTTGTTCTCTAATGGAAGCCTCTCAAATATAATCCAGTTAGAATCAGGAATTCCCCAGGGTAGCTGTTTAGGCCCCTTGCTTTTTTACTAACAACATGCCACTGACTTTGAGTAAAGCCAGAGTGTCTATGTATGTGGATGACTCAACACTACACGATGAGACAGCCTATAGGAAGGAGGTCAGAGACCTGGCCGGGTGGTGCCAGAATAACAACCTATCCCTCAACGTAACCAAGACTAAGGAGATGATTATGGACTACAGGAAAAGGAAGACCGAGCACGACCCCATTCTCATCGACGGGGCTGTAGTGGACCAGGTTGAGAGCTTCAAGTTCCTTGGTGTCCACATCAACAACAAACTAGAATGGTCCAAACACACCAAGACAGTCGTAAAGAGGGCACAACAAAGCCTATTCCCCCTCAGGAAACTCAAAAGAGTTGGCATGGGTCCTGAGATCCTCAAAAGGTTCTACAGCTGCAACATCGAGAGCATCTTGACTGGTTGCATCACTGCCTGGTACGACAATTGCTCGGCCTCCGACCGCAAGGCACTACAGAGGGTTGTGCCTACAGCCCAGTTCATCACTGGGGCTAAGCTGCCTGCCACCCAGGACCTCTACACCAGGCGGTGTCAGATGAAGGCCCTAAAAATTGTCAAAGACCCCAGCCAACCCAGTCATAGACTGTTCTCTCTACTATCGCATGGCAAGCGGTACCGGAGTGCCAAGTCTAGGACAAAAAGGCTTCTCAACAGTTTTTACCCCCAAGCCAAAAGACTCCTGAACAGGTAATCAAATGGCTACCCGGACTATTTGCATTGTGCCCCCCCCCCCCAACCCCTCTTTTACACTGCTGCTACTCTCTGTTTATCATATATGCATAGTCACTTTAACTATATATTCATGTACATACTACCTCAATTGGCCCGACCATCCAGTGCTTCCGCACATTGGCTAACCGGGCTATCTGCATTGTGTCCCGCCACCCACCACCCGCCAACCCCTCTTTTACGGTACTGCTACTCTCTGTTCATCATATATGCATAGTCACTTTAACCATATCTACATGTACATACTACCTCAATCAGTCTGACTAACCGGTGTCTGTATGTAGCCTCGCTACTTTTATAGCCTCACTACTGTTATTTTTCACTGTTGTGTTATATCTTTTCTTACTTATTGTTCACCTAATACCTTTTTTGCACTATTGGTTAGAGCCTGTAATTAAGCATTTCACTGTTGTATTCGGCGCATGTGACAAATAAACTTTGATTTGATTTATACACGGCAGCTACTACAGCAACTGAAATGACTGCAACACTCAACAAAGAGCTGCAGTTAGTTACAGAGTGGGTGGCAAGGAATACGTTTGCCCTAAATATTTCTAAAACTAAAAGCACTGTATTTGGAACAAAATACTCACTAAACCCTAAACCTCAACTAAATCTTGTAATAAATATTGTGGAAATTGAGCAAGTTGAGATGACTAAACTGAGTAACCCTAGATTGTGAACTGTCCTGGTCAAAACATATTGATGCAGTAATAGCTAAGATGGGGAGAAGTCTGTCTGTAATAAAGCGATGCTCTGCCAACACTATCAACAAGGCAGGTCCTACAGGCCCTAGTTTTGTCCCACCTTGACTACTGTTCAGTCGTGTGGTCAGGTACCACAAAAAAAGGAACATTTCAATCAGAACAGGGCAGCACGGCTGGCCCTTGGATGTACACAGAGAGCTAATATAAATAATATGCATGTCAATCTCTCCTGGATGAAAGTGGAGGAGAGATTGACTTCATCGCTTCTTTTATTTATGAAAGGTATTGACATGTTGAATGCACCGAGCTGTCTGTCTAAACTACTGGCACATAGCTCGGACACCCATGCATACCCCACAAGAGGTATCTTCACAGTCCCCAAGTCCAGAACAGACTATGGGAGACACACAGTACTACATAGAGCCATGACTACATGGAACTCTATTCCACATCAAGTAACTGACGCAAGCTGTAAAATTAGATTTTAAACAGATTTTATAAAACACTTTATGGAACAGCGGGGACTGTGAAGCAACACAAACATTGGCACACACACACGATAACATACACACTATACATACACATGGATTTAGTACTGTAGATATGTGGTAGTGGTGTAGTAGGGGTCTGAGGGCACACAGTGTGTTGTGAAATCTGTGAATGTATTGTAATGTTTTTAAAATTGTAAAACTGCCTAAATTTTGCTGGACCCCAGGAAAAGTAGCTGCTGCTTTGGCAATGGGGGATCCATAATAAATACAAATACCTTACAGATGTTGAATGTATGGGAGACAAAGGAAGGGTTAGTCATTCAAAAATCATGTCAACCCCTATTATTTCACACAGAGTGAGCCCATTTAACTTATTATGCGATTTGTTAAGCCAAAATGTAGGCTTGCCTTAAAGGGGCTGAATACGTATGCAATGACTATATTTTAGTTATTTAATTTCTATTCAACTTTTTAAAATTTGAAAAAAAATCTTTCACTTTCAGAGTAGTTTGTAAATATTGGTGACAAAAAAATACAATTAAATACATTTGAATCCCAATTTGTAACACAAAATGTGAAAAAAAGTAATAATGTTGCAAGGCCTCCATAAATAAAGGATAAAATAAAAAAAACATTTATTATACAGAATTATTATTCTCCTATTTGACTGCATTAATTTTCTGGTTTCAATTGCAGTTCTTACTTTCACCACTAGGAGTAGTTGCCACTAGAGGGTCTTTACTCCCAAACTTGTTGACTCTGTTAATTCAAGGTAGCAGCAGAGACTGAAGAGGAATTCGAGATACCCCACTTGCAGTTTTTTCAGGTCACATTATTTTCACTCCAATTTGATACTAACTGATTTTCGTAGCAGGTTAGGCGAGCATTTTCGTTTACAAGAATATTGCCGGTAACGGTTAGCAAAATCAGGTGAATTTAATTCAAAAGTTAACTTGTTTTGACATTGTGTTGTTTTTAGCTGAATGGATTATGTATTGTATGTTTTCAGTGTATTTTTAACGCTTTCAGAGAATGTGATAATAAAAATAGTGCACTAAAACTTGAGTTAACGGCGCCAATGAGAACTCTAACAGCGCTACTTTTAACATGTTAAAAAATATAAATAAGGAGACACGGAGTGCTAGCTTCTCTGTTCTTTCACTGGGTTTCTTCCAATGGCCACTGACCAATGTATGAAGAAGAGAGGTGGGTGTCTGCAGCAGTAACATTCTGAATGGAAGGCTCAGAAATAGGAAATCTACATTTTTAACACACTTGAACATTTATATTCATGCATTACAGAACTTATAATTCCATATGTGGAAACATTACTACTGCAACATGTTAATGCCAACTCTTCACACGTGAGGAGAATAACCCCATTTCACCACCACATGTGATCTTGCAATAAATTGTGAAACTGAAAATTCTATTTACACATGTGAATGGTTTTGACATGCGAACTTGCAATTCCTAATATAAATGTGAGATTTCACGAGACAGTTTTTCACATGCGAATGTATATACAATTTTGAGGTGAAAACAAGTTTTTCTTCTCACATTTTTCTTCTCACATTTAAGCTCAACATGTGAAAACAGCTATTTCACATGTGAAAATTCAATTTGACAAGTGCAAACGCAAATTTGATGTGATTTTTTGGTAAGGTGTTAGTCATCCTCTTGGTTGTGAAAATGATTTGTATGATGTGCAACCAAGAAAATGTCATTAGTACAACTCATTATAATATATAATGAGTTACATGTTAGCGTTATGTTTTTATATTATGACATAATACATGTCATCACCGTTATATTGTCAATATTGTCTGCACTGATAGTAATTAATTTCTATAGACAAAATACTCAACAAACATTATTCTATCATTCAGCTACAGGAGACTATACAACAAGTCTAAGGTTTCTACACATTGAAAACAGCAAAGGACTACACCTACATCCTAGAACTTCAGAGAACAGTGTTGAGAAGACTGGGCTCTCAACTGGGGCTACCAAGGAGAATGATCCTGAGATCAAATGAACCAAGACTCCCTGAAGTGCCACCAGCAACTACGGTTGAGCTTCTATAACTTCAAGGAGATGTCGCCACGCAACACAGGAAGCAGTTGGCACACCTTTGAGTGTGGAAGGACATGAGCTTTCCCTATTGTCAGACTTGGTGGCTCCCGGGAAGTGTGAAACCCTACAGAGTACTCAGAAATGTTGTTGAAAGAGGGGGGCCTACAACCAAACTTATAAATAATTTGTAAATAAGGGAAGTTTGTGTGGGAAACAATACATTTCTGTGAGAAACTATATTTGTGTACTTTACCTAGCAAATAGAAATGATTATTGTACTTTTGGAATGGTTTTAGTATTATTTACTAAATTGTTCTCTTTTTCTGGATATCTATGCTCCTGGCGGTTTTAACTTCAAATTCCCAGACCTACAGGAGGGTAGATATCCAAAAAGATGGACTACCCTGGTGTAAATACAGTACAAAACAAGCCGGTCCGATTACAAAGATCAGGTTAACTAGAGGTTTATTAGGGAGATAAACAAGAATACAAGGTCGTCTCTGTAACCTCAAAATAACAAAAGCAGAGTAAGGAAAACATTCTGATAAAGTACTGAACTGGTAAAGTACTAAATCACCCAGACCATTAAAAAAAATCCAAAAAATAATAAAGTACAGTGTAGTTGTGGAAAGTGTTCAACTGTTATGTAAACATACTTGGTAATGATAAATAGAATAGTGGAGTGGTGAAATGGCAGCAGTTGTGTGTAATAAGATTCATGAGTATTTGGATTGACGTATTTAGCAAGTTGAACTTGGAGATATCTCTGGTGGTACTTACTGTCCAGCAGTACCACCAGAGATATCTCCAAGTTCAACTTGCTAAATACGTCAATCCAAATACTCATGAACCTTATTACACACAACTGCTGCCATTTCACCACTCCACTATGTTGTTATAGGCTTTGTGACAGCGCTGGGAGTGGATTTACTGTGCTGTCTTCTGGAGTGAGGACATCAGAGCTCTATCTCTACAGCCTAGAGATTACCACTTGGTTCTTGTCCCAGGGCTCCATACTGCCAAACAACATAGTCTTTATGATGCATGTCTGTACTCCTTGTGATCTGTGCAGGTTGGCCTGTGGCAAAATGTTCTTTCTGGTAGACCGGACAAGGCGCAAAATCCCCTCCTCCAGCCAGGCAAAAAAGTTTAATGTGTGCCATCCTGCTCACACATCTGTCCGGGCTCTGACCGCAGCACTTCCTCTCAAGGTCAGTGGCCATCTCCTGACAATTCAGGCAGGTGCACCAGCAGGGCTGTCCTCGGTCTGGGATGTCTGGAGATCTTGGCATAGCTTAGATTCCAGTTAGGAATGTACTGTAATATCTACTATGTATAACAAATAATGGTTTTCATGCAAAAGGGTTGACTGCCACACTTCTACAATCAATACAAACCATCTTGATAACCAATGTAGCTAATGAAATGACCCCTTGTAGATACCAAATAAAATGCAGTAGCTAGTTGTTCTTCTATGACATCACACTCATATCAATTTGTTTGACATTGGTGCACATTTATCACTGCTTGACTACTTCACAAAGGTCTGTTCGATTTTTGTTGTTGTTGCTAATTAGCTTGTTAGCCTAGCTAGGTAGCTATAGCTAAGGACTAACATGTCTGTATTTGTCTGACTGTTAGTTACTGAGAGGACCTGAAAATGGGTGGACGGCACAAACCTGACCACCCCGAGGTAAGAGACTACTACTCTAATTACACTGACCACATCGTAAGGACTAGGACTGATTATGTGTGTTGTTCCTGATTCTAGGTTCTGAGAGAGTGGTCAGTCTAACTCTGTTGTTCATTATCTAGGTTCTGAGAGAGTGGTCAGTCTAACTCTGTGTTGTTCCTGATTCTAGGTTCTGAGAGAGTGGCCAGTCTAACTCTGTGTTGTTCCTGATTCTAGGTTCTGAGAGAGTGGTCAGTCTAACTCTGTTGTTCATTATCTAGGTTCTGAGAGAGTGGTCAGTCTAACTCTGTGTTGTTCCTGATTCTAGGTTCTGAGAGAGTGGTCAGTCTAACTCTGTTGTTCATTATCTAGGTTCTGAGAGAGTGGCCAGTCTAACTCTGTGTTGTTCCTGATTCTAGGTTCTGAGAGAGTGGTCAGTCTAACTCTGTTGTTCATTATCTAGGTTCTGAGAGAGTGGCCAGTCTAACTCTGTGTTGTTCCTGATTCTAGGTTCTGAGAGAGTGGTCAGTCTAACTCTGTGTTGTTCCTGATTCTAGGTTCTGAGAGAGTAGCCAGTCTTACACTGTGTTGTTCCTGATTCTAGGTTCTGAGAGAGTGGTCAGTCTTACACTGTGTTGTTCATTATCTAGGTTCTGAGAGAGTGGTCAGTCTTACACTGTGTTGTTCCTGATTCTAGGTTCTGAGAGAGTGGTCAGTCTTACACTGTGTTGTTCATAATCTAGGTTCTGAGAGAGTGGCCAGTCTAACACTGTCTTGTTCCTGATCTAGGTTCTGAGAGAGTGGTCAGTCTAACTCTGTGTTGTTCCTGATTCTAGGTTCTGAGAGAGTAGCCAGTCTTACACTGTGTTGTTCATAATCTAGGTTCTGAGAGAGTGGCCAGTCTAACACTGTCTTGTTCCTGATCTAGGTTCTGAGAGAGTGGTCAGTCTTACACTGTGTTGTTCATAATCTAGGTTCTGAGAGAGTGGCCAGTCTAACTCTGTGTTGTTCCTGATTCTAGGTTCTGAGAGAGTGGTCAGTCTTACACTGTGTTGTTCATAATCTAGGTTCTGAGAGAGTGGCCAGTCTAACTCTGTGTTGTTCCTGATTCTAGGTTCTGAGAGAGTGGCTGGTCTAACTCTGTGTTGTTCCTGATTCTAGGTTCTGAGAGAGTGGTCAGTCTAACTCTGTGTTGTTTCTACTGCAGATATCATGAGAATGGACAGCCTGTAAATCATGCATCTGAGAACTGCAGAGATTTTAGAAAAATACCATAAGGCCAAGGAATATGGGGAGACTTGCAATGTAACTGCACTGCTGTTTAATAAGCTCTCTAATATCTTAATGACAGTCTGAAAAATACTGTTGTAATTTGGTAGAATGGTACTCTGAACTAGATGTAGGAGAGAAACGCACACAAGCACACACTTCACACGTACTGTATGTATCATTCAATAGCTACTGTCAATCAATCACTTGAGTTTGCAGTTACACAATTTATTTAAAATGACTATGTGTTAATATAGTTTGCTTCCTGTGCTTTAATCAAGCTGTACATAAACAATGTGTAATTTCTGCTCATTCAAGAAATAATTGAACAAATTGTTATGAACCCAATAACTAGCCTACGGATATTGTTACACTCACATTGTCTCTGGGTCCTAGGCTTAGTTACGTGGTCTGTGACCTGAATGAATGTGTGCATTTATGTGGGAAATCAGCGTTTGAGGACTGTGTTGGATGTGCCCAGGAGACAGCAACTTACTGAGGTCAGGGCCAGCTCCGTCTTAACATTATTTGTTCAGATGGTGACGAAAATAAACATACAAAACATAAAACCACAGGCATGCCCAAACTAAAGACTCAAAGCCAAACGGAAAGCCTCATGGCCACCAAACAAACCAGCAGCCTCAAGCCTCCACAAGCTGGGACACTGACAGACCTTCACCTTAATTGGTAGCACCTGTGTCCTTATCAATCAGGCTCAGCACCTGGACAAGGTTGCTACTTCCCCCTGGGAAAATAGTGTTGTAACCTGGAATATTTAACAGTCTTATGGCCAGGTGTTTAAGACTCTTTGTCTGAGCCTTGATGCACCGGTGCCGCCTGCCGGACAGGAGCATGGAGAACAGTCCATGTCTCGGGTGGCTGGAATCTTTGGCAATTATTTAGGCCTTTCTCAGACAGTGACTGGCATGTATGTCCTGGATGGCTGGGCGCTCGCCCCCAGTGATTAGTTGGGCCGTCCGCAACACCCTCTGTAGAGCCTTCCTGTTGCGGGCCGTGCAGTTGCCATAGCAGACAGTGATACAACCAGTCCGGATGCTCTCAGTGGTGCAGTTGTAAAAGTTCCTAAGGATCTGAGGGGCCATGCCAAATTGTTTCAGCCTCCTGAGAGAGAAGAGGGATTGCCGTACCTTCTTCATGACTGTTCTGGATGTGGACACGTAGGAACTTGAAGCTCTTGACCCTCCCTCCACCCTCTTTCCTGTAGTCTACGATCAGCTTCTTGGTCTTGCTGACGTTGAGGGAGAGGTTTTTGTCCTAGCACCAGCAGAGGCACTCTCTGTACTTTCTGTCTCTGGAGAAAGGAAGGATGAAAAGACACGTGGGATAAAAAAGAAGGGCTGCTTTCAGTTCTAATTAACCACTCAGGGCTCTCTCCTTGCCTCCTTTCCTCTCTTCTCTGCTCTCCTCTCCTCCACTCTCCCACCTTTCCCCTCCTCTCCACCCCTTCTCTTCTCTCCCCTCATCATCTCATCTCCTACCCTTTCCCTCTACCTCCTCCCCTTTCCTCCACTCCCCTCATCTCCCTTCCCTTCCTCATCTCTCCTTTCCCTCAGAAGTACCATTAGAGATCCACTCTACCAGTCAATGCTGTATCAGAGCAGCTGGTGTCTCTGGGTGATCCACAGGTGGCACCAAACACACGTCCTGTAGGCCAGGGGTTAGGCAACTAGATCTAGCCGTTGGCCGATTTTGTTGGAGCAAATGGTCGGGGGGCCAGAAAATAATTATAATATTTTGTACACTGCAAATTGACCACATATAAGCCCCCAAAAAGATTGTATTTGAAAATAACGATAATTTCATACCTTGATTACATTGAGACAACCTCCTATCACTCAGGATCAACAGAGAGAGTGAGAGCTTTGGGAAATATGTGCAAAGTCATCTCAGACTAGGGGTGCAAAGGGAGGGTATATTACTGGAAACCTTCTAAGTCTACCAGTAAACTACCAGTATTTTGCTATCTTTCAAGGATTTTATGTAATCTATCACAAGACATCTAGTGGCCGCTTTGGGTACTTCAGATTATCACAGGTGTCTCTAATCATCCATGGCCCTCTGTGTGACAAAATATATTAAATAATTAAAGATGAAGTAAATAAAATAAAAATATTTTACAGCTTTATCATTCTAAATATAAACCATCAATTTAGTGAATACCATTGGTGTTTAATATAATTGTTTCAGCATGAAATATCCTTTATACAAACTTTATTTTTTTTATGTCAACATGTATTTGTTGTCAATGTTTTGGCGTTAAACTGGTGGCAGTTGTGAATAAAGTCAATAGTTGGAAGACTTGCAGATGTAATTTATCTATGTATTTAACCTTTATTTTATCAGAGAGTCATACTGAGACTAAGGTCTATTTTACAGGTGAGCCCTGAATTACAGCAACTATAGAAAATACACATATCAAAATATAAGCAGAAAGATAGTAAAATATGGTCATAAAAAAACAAACACATTCATCAGTAATATGGTCTTCAATCATCTTTCTGAATTTCCCAAGAGGCAACAAAACATCACATTTTGAAGATTCTTGCACCTTATTTGTGGAACAAAACTAACAGCTGATAACTCAGTAGAGACCAAAGAAATGTCCAGAGTTAGCCATCCCTGAGCCCGTTGTGGTAACTCATGTCTAAAGTTTAGTAATGATGTTAGGTACAGTGGGACTTTTTGTGAAATGGCTTTATACTGTATATGGAAACATAGCAATGTATCAACCTATGTGACATCAAAGAGGGCGTACCAACTTTCTGGTTGAGAATGCAGTGATGAGTACTACAACTGTCGCTTTAAACGGCTGTAATGAAGTGGCAGCTGCGTTCATATAGATGATGTCACCATAATCTAGGACCGATAGCATCGTTGACTGAATAATCTGCTTTCTACTATTTAGCGAGAGGCAGGACCTATTTCTATAGAAGAAGCCCATTTTTATTCTCAACTTCTTAACCAACTCATCAATATGCTTTTTTAAAAAGACAGCTTTTCGTTTATCCAGATGCCTTGATATTTGGAAGCAGGGACACAATCAATATGGACACAATCCAAAGTACATATGCTTAAATATTTAGAGTTATTTTTATGCACTCAAGAGAACAATGTATACTTAGTTTAACCTGCATTCAATACTCATTTCAGGTCAATAAAGTTTTTCTGTAATACAATGAAGGCAGACTATAGTTCAGATGGCGTCTGGTCAACCAATAGCATACACAACAGTATCATCGACATACAAGTGCAGGTTACAATTTTTTACAGACAAGTCAATATTGTTAATCTAAACAGTAAAAACTACAGGACCCAGAACCGACTCCTGCAGGAAGCCTTTCGGAATATCCAGGAAACCTGATTTAACACCATCAGTAGATACACATTGAGTTCTATCTGTCAAGTAATTTTTAAACCAGTTACATGCAGCCTGGTTTAGGCCAATCGATGAAAGCCTCTGAATTAGCAGTGATTGAACAACAGTATCAAAGGTCTTTGACAGGTCAGTGAAGAGGGCAGCACAATGTTGCTTTTTATCCATACATTTAACCATATCATTTATAACTGGGCTCCCAAGTGGCGCAGCGGTCTAAGGCCCTGCATCTCCAGGTCATGTACAAGTCTCTGCTAGGTAAAGCCCCGCCTTATCTCAGCTCACTGGTCACCATAGCAGCACCCACCCGTAGCACGCGCTCCAGCAGGTATATCTCACTGGTCACCCCCAAAGTCAATTCTTCATTTGGCCGCCTCTCCTTCCAGTTCTCTGCTGCCAATGACTGGAACGAACTGCAAAAATCTCTGAAGCTGGAGACTCTTACCTCCCTCACTAGCTTTAAGCACCAGCTGTCAGAGCAGCTCACATATCACTGCACATAGCTTATCTGTAAATAGCCCATCCAATCTACCTCATCCCCATACTGTATTTATTTATTTATTTAGCTCCTTTGCACCTGTAACGGTCGTTTTCCTCTTCGTCTGAGGAGGAGCAAGGATCGGACCAAAATGCAGCGTGGTTTGAATACATGATGTCGTTTATTTAAACGAAGACGAAAAAAACACTTAAACAAACTACAAAATAACAAACGACGTGAACAGACCTGAACTTGAGAACAAAACACATGAACGCACGAACAGGACGGAACACACGAACGAACGAACACAATGAACAGGAACAGACTAACAAACGAAACAAAACAGCCCCGTGTGGTACAAACACTGACACAGGAACAATCACCCACAAACAAACAGTGAGAACAGCCTACCTTAATATGGTTCTCAATCAGAGGAAACGTAAAACACCTGCCCCTAATTGAGAACCATATGATGCTAATACATTGAACCCAACATAGAAACACATAACATAGAATGCAACTCACGCCCTGACCATACTAAACAAATACAAAAACAAGGGAAAACAGGTCAGGAACGTGACAGCACCCCAGTATCTCTACTTGCACATTCATCTTCTGCACACCCTACCATTCCCGTGTTTAATTGCTATATTGTAATTACTTCGCCACCATGGCCTATTTATTGCCTTACATCTCTTATCCTACCTCATTTGCAAATGCTGTTTATAGATTTTTCTACTGTATTATTGATTGTATGTTTGTTTATTCCATGTGTAACTCTGTGTTCTTGTATGTGTCAAACTGCTTTGCTTTATCTTGGCCAGGTCACAGTTGTAAATGAGAACTTGTTCTCAACTACCCTAGCTGGTTAAATAAAGGTGAAATAAATCAATCAAAAATATCAGTGCTAGAGGTGTCACTACAGACACCCTGGTTCGAATCCAGGCTTTATCACACCTGGCCGTGGTTGGGAGTCCCATAGGGCGGCGCACAATTGGCCCAGCATCGTCAGGGTTTGGCTGGTGTAGGCCGTCATTGTAAATAAGAATTTGTCTAGTTAGATCAAAACTAGAGATGCAGCAGAGATAGTGCTATGACCTGGTCTAAAATCTGGCTGATAAACATTTCAAAGATAAGAAAGAATGAATCAAGGATGCTAATCATTTAGCTCGACAAGAATGTTTAGAAATGGGGTGATCATTATTTAGGTCACAAGAGTCACCACCTTTGTGAAGAGGGAGTACTTTACATGGTTAGCCTTCCAAACCTTAGGGATAGTACCAGGTATAATAGTCTGGTTAAAAATATGGGTTAATGATTCAGGACCAGGGGGGCAGAGAGCTGCAGCAGAAATGGATCAAGCATATCTGCCTCAGTGGATATTTTTAATTTTTTACATCAATCTTCAGCAAGGCATCTAGCACATTGCAAGTGGTAAATTGTTGAAATGAAAACAAATATTTCTTAGAAGTTGACGGGTTAAACGTCAAGACAGCTAGAGGCTGGCAGAGGGAAGAGCAGTCGATTGACTGACCAGGGTCAATTAAACCACTGTTTCTCTCAAATAAAAAGCCTGCTGAGATAAAATGATGATTAAATCCTCACTTATCCAATTCTTCTCAGTTATGATGCCAGTCAGAGATAACTTGCTTAGTCAGGGAAGAAGAGGAATTTGCAAGCAGCAGTGCATTTACTGTTTTCCAAAATTAGAAGGAGCATTCGTAGAGTCAGAGATAGAGCTTAAAAAGTAGCTTGAGTTAGTATCCTTAGCGAGATAGTATGTATGTATGTTTACAAGCAGAGGCAACAGCGTGACTTTAGATCATTGGAACGCATTTGCCAAAAGCCACAAAATACACCTGAATGGATTTCTGAAAATATGTAAATACCAAAGGAGTCATCTTACATTTCGGAACTTCACTATTGATCAAACAACCATAAAAAGTGAGGCTCTCTCTCCCTCAGTTACCTTTGCACATCAACAACAACAAGATCAACAACTAATGCTAGCAAGAGCGAGATGAGCTAAAATCTAACGAGGGAGAGATACTTTTTCAGCTAGTTGGCCGTCAAAAAAAGCTAACCACATGACACCTGCATCTCTAGCTGTAGCCACCAAAAACTGATATAAGGGGGGAAAGTAGGTAACTCACCCACTCCTACAATGACATGACATTCTCCCAGCAGCTAGCTAGCTAACGCTAAGCTCCATGTTTTTAACTTATTTAAATAGACACGCTAGCCCAGGTGTGTCAAACTCAATCAGAGCACAGGCTATACTGAAAAAACACAACAAATTTGTGGGCCTGACATAGCCTATTTGTTTTTAAACATTGAAAAATATGGCCCTTTATGTCGATTTATGTACATAGGGTGATGTACATAGCATTTTAACATATTATGACAAAATAAGAGAAAAAATAATATTTGTCCAGCCTTTGCGGCTATCCTTGCAGATGTGCATAATATGCTGCGACCCTAATAAAAAAGTATTTAATAATGCCAAATAACAAAAACGTAGCTATAGGTTGTTGTAAATGTTTTATATGTCTGTACATACACTTTCCCTCTGTAAACAGGACACACGAAAGCAGCACAATTGAAGTTGAATTCACAGATACGAGCACATCAAGCTGTAATTTCATAAAGTAGATGACTCAACTGTTGACTCATTTATACTCGCTGTGTGTCCTATTTAGCACGCAGGCCTTGTGTTTGACACATGTATGCTAGCCTATTAGCCACGTTATGACTAACTTGTGATCATTGCCCTTGCTAGTTTTATTGTATTGATATTCCCAGCCTTAGTTACAGTCGTCCGGTTTTTTGTTTAAAATATTGAGTAATTGAAACAAACAGTGCATCCTGAATGGGTGGAGGCAGCAAACAATGTACCAGTCCACCTGTGATTTACAACCTGATAGCAATATTTTTTGGACTACCAAAAAATTTATTGGTGAATTATATTAATCATGCATTGAACTGCATACATCGATTCTGCCAACAATGCCTTACTGTACGTCATGGCATTTTGAGTAAAAACCTCTAATAAAATGAATAAATGTTAAAAATGTTATTCAAGTATAAATTACCAAAGTCACAATAGATTGCCATAGATTTTCTGTTAATTACGAAAATTACTGAAGATTCCGGTAACTTTTGTAAATTACCAGTAGCTTTGCAAACCTATCAAATCCAACTTTATTTATATAGTACATTTCAGACATAAATGCAAAGCAAAGCACTTAACAGGGGGAAAAAACGAAATAAAAACAACGAAAAAAAAAAAAAAATAATATTTACTACACAACAAACATAAGAGGATGGAAAAACAAAAGAATAACAATAAAAACTGAAAGACTAAAAAATGCACACTGAGGAAAAAAATGCACACTGAGGATCTCATTTATATATGTCCACAATTTGACTCGCTCTCTCTATTTTTCTCTCACACACACACACATACGCTCACAAACACACACACACACACACACACACACACACACACACACACACACACACACACACATACACATGCACCGCTCCTCAAGGGCATCATTAACATGTTTAACGGGAAGCACATTGTTCACATTGTAAATGGGAACCAAGCTACCCCAGGAGGAGGACTCTGTAGCTCTCTGCTGTCATAACAGACCTCAGGAAAGACGATGATTAATGATGAGCATCATAGATTGTGACAGAGGGCAGGTGGCTGCCACAACCTATCAAAGGTTGTTGGACTGCCAATATGTTCTTATATAAGTCTTCTATCCATCCTCTCCCTTCTGTCACCATGGCTTGTCGTCCTCATTCATTGTTTGTTCCTGCTTTTGTCTCTAGCAATGTATTTATTGTGTGTTTGTATTTGATTAGATGTTTTATTTTATTTATTTTAATATAGTGTCATTCATCTTCGTGATGCCCATCCCACATGGACACTGTATTTGCTGTATCCAAAGAAAATGAACATACTTACATATGCATACACGTCCATACATACTGTACATAAGTAATTACATACATACAAACATGCATACATACACACACACATACAAACACATACACACCCATTTGCATTCCTACTGAAATTGAAAATATTTTAATCGAACAAAAACCTTTCAGTTCTACAACTTATGTTATCCCATCTTCCAAGCTTTTGATGTAAAATGTGCAACCAGGAACGCTATTCTTCTCTGAATAGCCATTCAAGTTTTCCTTCATCACTTCTCCCAGCCTGGTCTCATAGACTAGGCGTAACATAGTAAATGTAAATCCGGGACAGGCAAATTAGTGTGATATGTTACGTTTGGTATGGTTACAGGAGACAGATAATTAATAAATGCAAAAACTAAAGTAGGATGGTTGGTCGGCATTTAACAAGAACGTCTAGCAAAGCAAAAGTTACGAGTTCAAATCTCATCACTGACAACTTTAGCATTTTAGCTAATTAGCAATGTTTTTTTAGCTAACCCTGCCACTAACCCTAACCTTAACGCTTTTAGCTAACCCTAACCTTAACCCTTTTAGCTAACCCCAACCTTAACCCTTTAAACTAACTCCTAAACTTAACTTTAGCTTCACCCTGACACCTAACCCTAACCCCTAGCCAAGCTAACGTTAGCCACCTAGATGGAATTTGTCATACGTTCAGCAAATTCGTAACATAAAATACAAATTGAAGTTTGTATAGTTCTGCTTTCTGCTATTGCATTTTTTTAAACAAGGTTACTCTTAAATAATCATATAAAGTACAGTAAAATAAAAAGTGCAGTTCATTCTCCATCTTCCTTAAATCGCAGACTGCTCTTCTTCATCTATGGCATTAAACCTTCCTACTTCAATTGCCAGAGGCAGTATCCCAGTTCTCTACTGGGTACACAAGGATCTTTGACTTCTTGTTAGGTGATAGGTGACATAGGGTTATGGATCATATGAATGCCAAGAGTGTGCAAAGCTGTCATCAAGGCAAAGGGTGGCTATTTTGAAGAATCTCAAATACAAAATATATTTTGATTTGTTTAACACTTTTTTGGTTACTACATGATTCCATGTGTTATTTCATAGTTTTGTGTTGATGTCTTCACTATTATTCTACACTGTAGAAAATTCTAAAAATAAAGAAAAAGCCTTGAATGAGTAGGTGTGTCCAAACATTTGACTGGTACTGTATATATATATATAACATTGTTTTCATTCATACACTTCTCTGTTGCACTGTTGGAGCATAAGAATTTCACTGTACCCTGCGACTACATCTGCGACCATGTGACTAATAACATAATCTAATCTAATCCTAAAAGGGTTCATCAGCTGTCCCCATAGGATAAACCTTTGAATAACCCTTTTTAGTTCCAGGTAGAACCCTTTTGAGTTATGTAGAACCCTTTACTCAGAGAGTTGTACATGGAACCCAAAATAGTTCTACCTGGAAACAAAAAGGGTTCTACCTGGAACACACACACATAGAAAATATTGACACCACACACACACACCATCACATATGCACACACACATGTCTATGTGTACAGCCAGTATTTTATCACCTCTCTCCTCTCCTTATCTTTTTCTCTCTATCATCCCCTTTTTCCCATCATCCCTCATACTGCGCCCCTCACACCTCCGATTTCCTCACGTGACACATGACCTCTTCCATATTTCCTGCATCACATACTTACCCTCTCTTTTCTCTCCCAAAATACATTCCCATTCTTGATTATGTGTAGCAGTGTGTATGTAGGCAATTGTACATGCAATTTCCAATTAAAACAAACTACATACCCTCTCGTGCTAACTAACAGCTAACCTGAAAAGTTCATCACAGCCTCACGGTCTGCTCCGTCACAAAGAACAATGTCAAATCATCCTTCATCATCTCCAGCAGCCCGTCAGCCATTTTGAGAGTGATTGGAACAAATTGGGCGCATGTGTGATAGTGCTACTTTCTTCTTTAAGTGACCGATCTGATCCTGACATGGTTAGATTGGTGAAAGCAATGAGGTGGGAAAAAATGGCCTAATATCATGCAATAATCTTTTTTAATACCACTCACATTTTGTATCACCACTTAAATGAAAAAAAATTAAAAATGTTCATTTAAAATGTTACTTCATCCAAATGTATCATGCAACTGAGGCAACAACATGTTCGTAGAAAGTGAATTAATAGACATCAGAATGCTATTGACACGTCTCATGTTCTTTAGACACAGCCTGTTCTTGGATGAGTAGAAAATCTACATCAAATTTCTATTCACCAGAACAGACATTGTGTTAATGTTGATGATGTTTGAAACCCCATGGCCTTTTCAGTTATACAGTTACCTGTGAGTTGAATGGACCCTTCACTAAGCCCCGACGCAGAATTTTGGGCAACCAATCGCAGAGCTCCAATGGATAGCAACTGTCGTCGAGTGCGACACGACACCTCGGACAAGCTCATGTTTGAAACACAAAGACAGTGTGATGTGATGGACAAGCTCATGTTTGAAACACAAAGACAGTGAGGGCAGCGGGAAAAACAGAGAATCAGCTGGAAACCAGGAACCATTAAATCAGTTGCTTTCCAAGAACCAGGCTGAAGAGATTTAATCATGAGCTCATCCATCACATTGATGCTATTAGCTGTTTCTGAGGCGTAAAAAAAAATACCTTAATTACCACTTAAACAAACCTAATATATAACTTTCATTTAAAATGATACTTTATTCACGAGTAGCGTGCAACAGAAGCAAGAGCACACTGTACAACCAGTGTTCTTTATTTTTTCTCTCCTCTCCTTTTTCCCCAACAACTCCTTATCTTTTTCTCTCTATTAACACCTTTTTCCCATCATCCCTCATACTGTGCCACCCACACCTCCTATTTCCTCACCTGATCTCGTCCATATTTCCTCCATAACATCCTCTCCCTCTTTGTTCTATCCAAGAAGACCACACTCTCCATTCCTGTCTGTGTATAGCAGTGTGTTGGTAGGCTATTGTATATATCATTTACCAATTAAAACAAACCACATTTATTCTCTCCTACTAACTAGCAGCTAACCTGAAAAGTTCAGCACGACCTCACGGTCTGTCCCGTCGCAAAAAACAATTCTAATTTAAAATCATCCTTCCTCATCTCGAGCAGCCTGTTATCCGTTTTGATTGATTGGAACACATTGGGTGCATGTATCATCATTAGCTCATCTATGCTATTTTAAACCTGACATCCCTAAATACTTCCAAGACATTTTTTAAAGTTGTTCAACCGAAACAGAAGCTCTAATTTGCCATTGAAAAAACATGCTAATCTGTGTTAAATTAGACATCACTACATCTGCTTTGACTCAGTGTCAAACACATCTGAATATTCAACATGTTTATAGACAGAAAATGTATAGACATCAGATTACTATTGACACATCTCGCACTTACTTTAGACCTCACAGCTCTTGGATGTGTAGAAAAATCACATTTCTATTTACCAAACCAGACCGTGTGTTAATGTTGATGTTTGAAACCTCATGGTCTTCATCAGTTATACAGTTACCAATGAGTTGAATTACTCAAATACTTCCCCCCTGTGACTGGGTTCGAACCCGAGTCTCCTGCATGCCACAAGACTGCAATAGCCGCCGAGCTAAAGCCTAGCCATTAGCTAGCTGGGGGAGCTTACTCAAGTCTCCAGGTCTCAGACAAGGTGACTCATCAAGCAAGTGTGGTTCATCGAATCACCTCCGTAACACATTGGCCTACCCATCCAAAGTTAGAGACCTGAAGACTTGCATAAGCTCCCTGAGCAACCTAATGCCTGGGCTTAAGAGTGACTGAACGCACCGATTTGCATGTGTTTTTACATTTTTTAATGTAACCTTTATTTAACTAGGCAAGTCAGTTAAGAACAAATTCTTATTTACAATGACGGCCTACCCCGGCCAAACCCTAACCCGGATGACGCTGGGCCAATTGTGCTCAGCCCTATGGGACTCTCAATCTCCGCCGGTTGTGATACAGCCTGGAATCGAACCTGGGTCTGTAGTGATGCCTCTAGCGCCACTCTGTTGCTCATTAAACAAAAACTATTTCAGTCTTGGTGATGTGATTTGATGTGGCAGTTACTGATGTTTGACTCCCATGACAAACCATAGGAACAAAGCCAGTACTCCCTTACAAAAAAACTACCTGTCAAACTTGCGCTTTCACATATGAAAATCAGATATGCAGTTTCACATATGATAAACTCCGCATGTTGAAATCTCACTTTCACATGTGGAATTACAATTTCACATGTGGTGGTGAAATAGTGGTATTTCCCCAAAATAGTCAGAAGGAATCTAAGATAACTCAAGAAATCTGTAATTCATTTTGAAGTTTTTACTGAGGAGGTTTTAGTCACCCAATTGTACATCTAGCAATGTGTTGTCTTATGTAAACAAAGTCAGATCCGCTGCACTGCTGGGCAGGTTTGTCTCATTGTCTGTGTGTTCTGCAGTAGGATTGGATAGAGAGCAATCAATGCAGCTGTGTATCCTGTGTTAGTGGGCAAGTGAGCATTGTCAAAATCAAAACCCAACACTCAAGTTAGTAATGACAAACTCACGTACAAAACTCAGTTTTGGACGAGACTGACTTTATGAAACATTTTATCCTATTTAGACTTTGTAGTCAATTTTGACACTAGAATAAATGTTTCTGAATAATAAGGATGCCACATAGGCCGTTTTCGATCAGATAAGTTGTTTATTGCCTTCAGTTGCACTTTAAGCTCAGCAGGCTAACACAGTAAACCACCTCCTTTACACATCAAATTAACAATACTATTATAGCCAGTGAAGCTTAAATCTGGAATCTGCATTAAGGAAAACAGCACCACTCTTCGCCCCACAGCCTTTGTTATTGTTTTTGTTTTGTTCATGAAATGGAGGGAAAACTGAAAAGAGGAGCGTCTGCACAGTGTGGTAAAAAAAAAGTTAGATCACAGTGATGTCTGAGGAGAAAAAAACAGTGTTTATGGTTTTGTAGTGACGTCTTTGTTGTGGTACTATCCCAAACGGACAGGGCAGTTTCACCAATTAAAGATGGAATCTGCATTAGGGGAAACAGCATCACTGTTCACCCCAGCGCCTTTGTTATGGTTTTTGTTTTGTTGACTAAACGGAGGTGAGGAGCGTCCAAACGGAGAGGAGGAGCGTGGTAAAAAAACATTCAGTACATATTGTTCTGTTCTAACACGCGTGCAGTTTTGTCTGAGGGGGAAAACCAGTGTTTGTTGTTTGCAGTAACGTCTTTGTTGTTGTAATAGCCCAAACAGATGTGGCAGTCTCACCAGATTCCATCTTTAAGCTTTAGCATTAACTTGAGTACAAACTCAAATCTACAGGCCACAGGCAAGGTTACTTATCACCTCTGTTAAACAGTCATCCATTCCGTCATTAGACAAATGAATAAATGATTATTCAGCCACACGTCCCCATCGAGCCCTCTGGACCCATCTGTCCATCACAGAAACCCCTGTGGGGAGGATCACCGGAGCGAACGATAAAGGCTTTCGGTCCTGAGGATGTGTACAACAGAAATCTTATACCTCCTCGTCTGCCTTATCTCGTCTCTCCTTCTGTCCTCCTTCTCATTCCTACTTCCATCCCCTCCGTTCTTCCCCCTCTTTTTGCCCAATGGAAAACTTTTCTCCTCATAATTGAGAAGTGGTGGTGCTCATACTCCTAGATTGCTACAGAAGAAAAGTGGGCTGCCCCCCCTCCTCCAGGGTGAGAAAAAGAGAAGGACAAAACCAGAAATGTTCACTTGACTCTCAGGGTGTCTACTTGAAGACACTGGTAATGGGTTAAGGCTTCACCTTTCTTAAGCATTCATGTGGAGATAACAACTAAGCCTGTATAGTGGAGAAAAAGATGGTAACAAATTAAACCATTTCAACTTTTCTTCCTGTGTTTTCTAATGGCTGCAGAGTAGGCTCACTCTGTCTCACTTCTTTCGTAAGATTACATTGCAGTAATTCTAGTGGGTCAAGGTCAAAGACCTCAAGCTCAATTCCTTTGAGTTAACAGACCAAGATACATCAAAGCCTTGCTGTATTCTTTAAATCAGATTGAGGAAATCCTTTGAACTCTCCTACAGTGACCTTGCTTACCACTCGCATTTCTCTGCAAAACCCGTAAATAAATCATTTGGGAGCTGAGAACACAGAACGCGTTCAGTTACGGGGAGGGTGCTTTACAGGTAGTCACCTCAGACGCAAACTGTTAGACAAGAGCTTTGTTTGAAGCAAAGAACTGTGGCCTTGGAAAAGCAATGTATTAAATGTTAATTGAGGCAGAACGTTTGTTGCAGCTTGGAGGATCCAAGAACACACAATCACCACATCTCATTGGTAAAACAGATCGGATATCGTGCGCCAAATTAATTATCCTCCATGCATATTTCCTCTATAGGAGGAGGAAGTCCTATGCCTGTCAGACGATACTTGTAGGAATATGTTATATTTTGGAAACAATTGTTTGACTACAGTACAGCTGCCTTGAACACCTTCAGGATAGCAGTCGTGGGTTCAAATACTATCAAGCTTTGCTAAAGTATTTGAAAGAAAACCCAGTTCTGCAGGATAGCGTTGTGCCGCTGACGAGAGAGTCTGAAGGCTTGAAAAGTCAGCAGCCATCCCCACCACAACACCTTCCACCCAGGCTAGCCTGTCAGGCCGAGGGAAACAATCCGCTCCTCAACCTGGGAAAGGGCTGTGGAGCCTGGGGAAGCCGGCCGACGTCAGCCACCCCCAGTGGAGAGACCCAGACAGCATCTCACAGTCGTTTTGTCTAGTCTACACCGGGCATCAATAAGCATCAGAGACACTCTTTAAAGCAGTGGGTTGCCAGTGGGCTGCTGAAGGGTTGTCATGACGTTTGGTGCATCAAGGATGGGGGTCCATTACATTAGTGAAAAAGAGCAATGTGTGTTAGAGAGAAGTATGTGTGGTCATTCATAACGGAGAAGCTCTTCCCTACTGGAAGAGAAGAGAAGTATGTGTGGTCATTCATAACGGAGAAGCTCTTCCCTACTGAAAGAGAAGTATGTGTGGTCATTCATAACGGAGAAGCTCTTCCCTACTGGAAGAGAAGTATGTGTGGTCATTCATAACAGAGAAGCTCTTCCCTACTGAAAATGTTCTTTATCTGGGAAAGGGTACCTGTCTGGCCCCTCTGGGCTACAGCATTCTACAGCTAAGTCTTGGGATGAGTTGATGCTTTTTGAAATACAATAAGATCAATATGTAGGCTATTTTATAATGTTTAATTTATTTAACCTTTCGTCAACCAGGTTAATCTCATTGAGATAAAGATATGTTTTATCTCAATGAGACTAACCTGGTTAAATAAAGGTTAAATAAATAAAAATGAATAAAATAGCCTACATATTGATTGCATTATATTTCAAAATGCATCAACTCATCCCAAGACTTAGATGTAGAATGCCGTACAGAGCAGTCTAATGTTACCCTATTTCAAGAAGCGTCAATAAAAAACCAGCAACATCTGTAAACCAATTAAAACCCTAAAATAGTATTTGGCTTTTGCCTTAGGTCTTCCTCTCTCCTCTTCTCCACAACGTTACATCTTCCTCTGAGACCTCATAGTCTCATCACTGTTCAAGCCAGAGTATGGAGGCTACAGATTTATCACTAGAGGCAAGCCGGTCTTGACACCACCGCAAGCACCAATGTAATTGCAGGTTTGTTTATTTCCTATTGAATAAACATTTATGGGTGGAAAAAGCAATTCCCCCACACCTGCGACCTCTTAAGACCCACGGGGCCTGTGTCGGACAATACCGCAGTTATAACTAATCCCTTGCTCTCCTGTAAGCAGCAATTGATGGAACTGTTGCCTACTTGGTATATTAAAACTTTATTCATTTTTATTATTATTGTATTATTAAAAGGTATTACGCTTTTAAAATCCACCATTTGTTGGTATAATTGGAGAACGTTAAAACTGCAGCGCTATGGCAGTGTGTGCCGCATTGGACCTTTTCTTGAAGCTATAACGTTGACCTCATTGAGATAAGTCTCAAAACATAGCCATTGTTACCAACAGATTTGAAGTAAGACTACACAACAAAGCTTGTCAACACACATGAGCTTTATTCAACGGTCCATGTAATGGCTAGCTAACGTACATAGGAAGATTTGAGAACAGACCTTCAAATACCCTGCTGCTCTCCTTCTGTCCTTTCCCCTGACATTGAGGGGTGGAAAACATGCCAGTCAAACGGTTAGGTGTAGCCTAGGGCCTAGCGGTTTAAAGGGGAGCTTGTTGTTTTCACCCGTACACCTGCAGTAGTACGCCACTGGGACACGTTGCCTGTAAACACACTGGAGATAGGGGTGAAGAGGAAGAGAAAGAGAAAGCACCAAGGACGGTTGGTGAGAGGGAGGGATCATGGAGATGAAAGAAGGGCACATAGAGAGAAAGAAAGAAAGACAGAGAGAGACAGAGACAGGGGGAGCGACATCCATCCAAAGAGCATGCATATTAACCTGGTCGCAGTATCTGTTCAGCTTTTACATTCCACTCCTTGCCACTCCTGTCGTTTTCCAAAGGAGTGGCAAGGAGTGGAATGTTAGCTAAAAAGACTGGTACTCAGACTACATGCATATTGATCGAACCAATTGTATTTTTGTCATTTTATTAAAACAATAACACTGAAATGAAACATTTTGAACACATGTCCAGATGGTGCACATTAGCAATAATGCTATCTATTATCTAAAATAATTAGCATAAGTAACAGCAACTTTTTTTAAATTTACTTGACCACGGTGTAATACCAGAGTAGAATACACAGATAATAACTTACTGTATAAATCTTGAACCTGTCATACATGACTGTAAGACAGTCAGTGTGGATTGTGTGCTCATTGAAATCAATACAGTTAAAGGTAATCCATAAAATACTGCATGTGTGTACAGCAGATTAATCATTGCGTCGCTGTCTGATGAAAACCTTGTAACTCCATTCTTGCCATTTACATTTGTATTTATTTATTGAAAGCAGTAACTCCCCTCAATGTACTCTGAACATTTAATGACTCTAGGACCAAGAAAATGTATTCAAAATAGCTCCTGAAGTTTCATAATTGTGTGTTCATTAATGGGACAATATGGTAATTTCTTCCATTTCCTGAAAAAAATCTGTTTTGGAGATTAGTGCTTTTCATCAGACAGCGACGACTATGCTGTTGTACGCAGAT
This sequence comes from Salvelinus namaycush, assembly GCF_016432855.1. Taxonomy (NCBI): domain Eukaryota; kingdom Metazoa; phylum Chordata; class Actinopteri; order Salmoniformes; family Salmonidae; genus Salvelinus; species Salvelinus namaycush. The sequence goes on from NC_052309.1 coordinate 5,065,374, forward strand.
TGTTCAGTAGGGCATGCAAGGGAAAACATTTAAAAACGGGAAATTAAAATCTGTGTATCTTACTGGACATTAGTCTAGGAGGTAGTCCCTCCCTGTTTCAGTCAGTTTGATTCCGTGTGGTGCCTAAAGAACACGACCCCAGGTAAGGCCGAGCACGACCCCAGGTAAGGCCGAGCACAACTCCAGGTAAGGCCGAGCACAACCCCAGGTAAGGCCGAGCACGACCCCAGGTAAGGCCGAGCACAAGGAAGTTGCACCAGTGCTTCAACCGCCAATAAAAGGTCAAGGGGATCCATTCATCTCAAATAAACACATTCAAATAACCAAAACACTTGGAACAACTACCCAAGTTTATAACAATAATACCCAACAAATAACAATAATTCATCAATAATATGAATAGGATCCTCAGTTATAACATTATGCCATAGATACAGTGAGTACTGTACGCCAGATTCATCTGTTTGATTGACATCATCGTTATCATCATTCTCTCTGTTCGGGGACAGTGTTCGTTTTCCACAATGCAGGTTTCCTCTAGTACCATTTCATTGGTCATCCCAGCTTGAACTAACTTTGCCCAGAGCAGAAATCATCCATGAGTCCATAGGTGGGCATTATGACCCATTGGGACTTGTTACAGGTGATCATAGTGACAAATGGACAAGGGTCATAGACAGTGTGTGTAGTACATTCCCGTCATGGCCACACCTACATAGTGATGGAATACATACAGAAGGTTCCAAGCTCACAAAGACGACAATCCATCTAAATTCACAACATTTCTGATCAAATCAAATGATCCAGTTCATATAAAGTGAATGGAATACTCTGGTTCATTTTCTAGGGAATTTTAATCTAGGGCAAGTTTTCGCCCATTCACAGTCTAAAAAATAGTCTTTCCATATAGTATATGTAAGGACTCTATAAAGTACATGAAGATAGTGCTCTTGATGGTTCCATGACACCAAGCTGGTGCAATGCACAGGCGGTTGGTGACACCTTCATTGAGGAGGACGGGCTTGTGGTAATGGCTGGAGCGGAATCAGTGGAATGGTATAAAATACATTGAACACATAGTTTCCGTGTGTTTGATGTCATTCCATTCGCGCCGTTCCAGCCATTATTATGAGCCGTCCTCCCCTCAGCCCCTTCCAGTGGTGCAATGTGCTGTAAATGTCTGAGGTTTATACTGACAAACAGGAGAGGTGTCATGGCAGAAATCGTTCAGTGTAGTGTCAGAACAGGAAGTGTTCTTTGAAGTCCCATGTATCTCTTCTTCCTGTATCGTCCGAGAGAGGTCATTGGTCAAGAGCTACATGGGTTGACAATGGGAAGGCTCCAGATGATGGATTGTTTGTCGTGATGGAGAGGGAGGCGACTTGGCTCATCAAAGCACAGACTAACCAATCAGGGCTTATCAAAGCGTAGACTCACCAATCAGGGCTCATCATAGCGTAGACTGACCAATCAGGCCTCATCATAGCGTAGACTGACCAATCAGGCCTCATCATAGCGTAGACTGACCAATCAGGCCTCATCATAGAGTAGACTGATCAATCACTGGGCTCTCTAAGGGCAGAAGCTCCGTCGTCATGTTGCCACAAGTCTCAATTTGAACACACTGCAAAGACAGCAAGAGATACATTTTAGACATTACAAACAACGACCAGCAACGACCACCATCATTGACTGCTTGGCTGGACAAAGCTTATGACATACACCCCCCCATCCCCCTCCGCCCCCGTCCGTCCATCCGTCCCCCCTCGTCTGCCCCCCCCCCCCCCCCCCCGTCAGTCACGATTTGTTTTTAATCTTCAAACTGTAAAAGGGACGATAAATCTCTTTTAAGATATAATAGAAAAGAGGACATCTCTCTGAGCATCTTCTGTCTGATATGTCACACAGAGCTGCTTTGATGATTGTGTATTCTCACATTATGGCATCAAAGAAACACATTCACACTAACAGGGAGTACTAGACAAAGACACAGCTCTCAGATAGAGACAAGTCACTCCATGGAGATCACCAAGAATCTATTCACACACGCACAAACAAGTAAAGCTTTATGTTTTATTAGTCTTATGTACAGGACACACATGGTTTACATCATCCAACGAAATGCTTACTTGCAGGTTCCTTCTTGACAACGCAACAACAGTAAGACATAATAAAAGATTAGAATTCAAATATAAAGTAAATGGCTCAGTAGAATATCATTTTTCTTTTTGCATAAGTATAATATAGGAAGGCACAGTTTATAGTCCAATATTTACATGTGTTTTGGGAAGGGGCGATTGGTGGGCAAGTGTATAAATTGTGCAAAATTTGACAATGATAATAAGAGTCTGGTAGCAGCAGTTGTGATGTGTGTGTAGCATGAATGTGTGTGATTGTGTGTGTGTGTGCGTGTGTGTGTGTGTGTGTGTGTGTGTGTGTGTGTGTGTGTGTGTGTGTGTGTGTGTGTGTGTGTGTGTGTGTGTGTGTGTGTGTGTGTGTGTGTGTGTGTGTGTGTGGATGACTGCATATCTGTGAGGTTGTGTGAGTGAGTAAGTGAGTGGTGCTAAGGTGTGCAGAGTCAGTGGAGGTGGTCGGACCAGTTGTTCAGCAGTCTGATGGCTTGTAGATAGAAATTGTCTCTGAGTCTGTTGCTATCAGACCTCATACTCCGATACCATCTGCCCGACGGTAAAGGAGTGGCTGGGGTGTGTTTGATCCTTGATAATGCTGCCGCCCGCCCCCAGGCAACGTTTTGAGTAGATGTCCTGGATGGGTGGGAACTGCAAATGAATTACTTAAAAATCATTCAATGTGATTTTCTGGATTTTTGTTTTCGATTCCGTCTCTCACAGTTGAAGTGTACCTATGATAAAAAATTACAGACCTCTACATGCTTTGTAAGTGGGAAAACCTGCAAAATTGGCAGTGTTTCAAATATTTGTTCTCCCCACTGTATATCCATCTGGCCCTGCCTTTCTAAAGTCTTCAAAAGACAAGTTAATAAACAGATCACTGACCATTTCGAATCCCACCGTAGCTTCTCCGCTGTGCAATCCAATTTCCGAGCTGGTCATGGGTGCACCTCAGCCACGCTCAAGGTAATAAACGATATCATAAACGCCATCGATAAAAGACAGTACTGTGCAGCCGTCTTCATCGACCTGGCCAAGGCTTTCGACTCAATCACTGTATTCTTATCGGCAGACTCAACAGCCCTGGTTTCTCAAATGACTGCCTCGCCTGGTTCACCAACTACTTCTCAGACAGAGTTCAGTGTGTCAAATCGGAGGGCCTGTTGTCCAGACCTCTGGCAGTCTCTATGGGGGTGCCACAGGGTTCAATTCTCAATTCTGGTGATTCTCTGATCCACCTCTAGGCAGACGACACCATTCTGTATATTTCTGGCCCTTCTTTGGACACTGTGCTTACTAACCTCCAGACGGCCTTCAATGCCATACAACTCTCCTTCCGTTGCCTCCAACTGCTCTTAAATGTAAGTAAAACTAAATGCATGCTCTTCAACCGATCGCTGCCCACACCTGCCCGCCCGTCCAGCATCACTACTCTGGACGGTTCTGATATGTGGACAACTACAAACACCTAGGTGTCTGGTTAGACTGTAACCTCTCCTTCCAGACTCATATTAAACATCTCCAATCCAAAATTAAATCTAGAATTGGCTTCCTATTTCGCAACAAAGCATCCTTCACTCATGATGCCAAACATACCCTCGTAAAACTGACTATCCTACCGATCCTTGACTTTGGCGATGTCATTTACAAAATAGCCTCCAACACTCTACTCAGCAAATTGGATGTAGTCTATCACAGTGCCATCCGTTTTGTCACCAAAGCCCCATATACTACCCACCACTGCGACCTGTATGCTCTCGTTGGCTGGCCCTCGCCTCATATTCGTCGCCAAACCCACTGGCTCCAGGTCCCCTATAAGTCTCTGCTAGGTAAAGCCCCGCCTTATCGCAGCTCACTGGTCACCATAGCAGCACCCACCTGTATCACGCGCTCCAGCAGGTATATTTCAGTGGTCACCCCCAAAGCCAATTCCTGCTTCGGCCGCCTTTCCTTCCAATTCTCTGTTGCCAATGACTGGAACGAACTGCAAAAATCACTGAAGCTGGAGACTCATATCTCCCTCACTAACTTTAAGCACCAGCTGTCAGAGCAGCTCACAGATCACTGCACCTGTACATAGCCCATCTGTAACTAGCTCATCCAACTACGTCATCCCCATACTGTTATATATTTTATTTATTTTGCTCCTTTGCACCCCAGTATCTCTACTTGCACACTCATCTTCTGCACATCTATCACTCCAGTGTTTAATTGCTATGTTGTAATTATTTCGCCACTATGGCCTATTTATTGCCTTACCTCCCTTATCCTACCTCATTTGCACACACAGTATATAGACTTTTTCTATTGTATAATTGACTGTATGTTTGCTTATTCCATGTGCAACTCTGTGTTGTTGTTTGTTGTCTACTTTGCTTTATCTTTGCCAGGTCACAGTTGTAAATGAGAACTTGTTCTCAACTAGCCTACCTGGTTAAATAAAGGTTAAATAAATAAAATAAAATATATATAATTGTAATGGTTTAGCAGATAAAAAAAAGAAGATCAGTCTTTACATGGCTAAAAGAAAAGGAATATAACATATACTGTTTACAGGAAACTCACTCTACATCCTTAGATGAAGTTGTGTGGAAAAAGGAATGGGGTGGTGAAATACTTTTCTGTCATGGACAAAGGAACTCAAAAGGTGTGATGATATAAATTAACAGAAATTTAGATCTAAATGTGCAAATAGTCAGGAATGATTGACAAGGAAGGTGGATCCTTTTGAAAATCTCAATGGACCGTAAAGGTAATCACTCTACAAACTATCATCACCGTGCTCCTAAGGAAATCACACATATTATGGACGCATTAGAAATAGTGGATATTTGGAGATGAAAAAAAACCCGACCTAGTGAGATATACATGGAGGAGACTTAATCAAGCTAGTCGTCTTGACTACTTTCTTGTCTCTTTCTCTCTTGCAAAAAAGTTTTAGGAATAGGAAACAGAATGTGATCGGATCATCATCTAATTGGCATTCACATAACTCTTATATATTTTCCACGTGGACAGGGATATTGGAAATTTAATCAAAGTTTACGGGAGGACAACGTATTTTTAACTAAGACAAAATCATTTATAACAGAATTTTTCCAGTATAGTATAGGTTCAGCAAATCCCCTTATTGTTTGGGATACCTTTAAATGTACCTTCAGGGGTCATTCAATTCAATATTCATCAATAATAAAAAGCAGTTTCTGGCTAAAGAGACAAGACTAACAAAGGAAATACATGAACTAATAGTACAGATAGATATTAATAAAAATGATACTACAGAGATACAACATAAGTAATAGGAAAACAAAAAGAACTTGAGGAACTTATTCAAGAACGATCTAATGTAATCTATTACAAATATAAAGCAAACTGGATGGAATATGGAGAAAAATGCACAAAATTCTTCCTGAATCTCCAATACAGGAACACTAACAAAAACTATTTGCAGAAACTCGTTACTGAAGACGGAGTCATCTATGATTCTCCGAATGGTATTTTAAAAGAGGAAGCTAATTATTTTAGGCAGATGTTCTCTTTTCCGTCTCATCCTCTCCCACTGAATGAAGATTACAGTAAGGAATTCTTTCCAAATAATAGAAAAAATAGAAAATTAACAAATGTACAGAAAGATCAGTGCGAAGGCCAAATTACAGAGGAAGAACTTTTTGATGCTATTAAATCCTTTCAGTCTGAAAAAACCCCAGGGCTTGATGGCATACCGGTAGAGGTATATCAAGCCATTTTTTAAATACTAAAAGTGCCATTGTTAGATTGTTTTAACTACTCCTATAGAAATGGTAGTCTGTCAGGCACTCAACAGGAAGGTCTGATTTCTCTATTATTAAAACAAGAGCCAGATGGCAAATATAAAGACCCAGTCTATCTAAAAAACTGGAGGCCCCTTACACTTCAATGTTGTGATGCAAAAATACTAGCGAAATGCATAGCACTCAGAACTTTAAAAAAATGAAATACGCTGGAGGCATCAACCGTAGAGGAGAAATCAGTGGTACCCATTTACAGTACTAGCGGATGTAACTAACTATCAGCACACAGTACACTGGATCCCCTCAGCGTCAAAGCTTCTGATCAGGAGGATTTACTATGTTAGGCTTCCAGAGTGATTTTTCAGCTCCTCTCACCCTCTATGCTGTAAAGCAGTTGTGGGCCAAGGAGAAGGGTAAACACCCTGTGTAGTAAGTGCTTATTAATCTATTCTACTTCTTAAGATGCTCTGCAGGTGAAAAAACGATCAAGTACTATCATTTAGATAAATATAAATGACATATAAATTGGCTGTGAATCTAGTTATATTGTATGCTGCAGTTGACTACCAATGAATGAAACTGACAGCCTTCAAGATTATCTTTGGCAGACTGACCAAAATAATTGATACCTGACAGCCATTCACAGTTCTTGGGTAGAATATTGACCCATAGAATTAGTAGTCCACCCATCACAGAACGAATGTCCGTTCTAGTCGTTTTATTTCTATAGATTTACCTACTTGGTTGTTCTGCATGTGTCCATTGTTGAAGTCCATGATCCGGGGGGTGAAGAGCGGGTCATGCTGCTGCGTCGTCTCCACCCTCTCCAGCCTAGGGGATATGGGACGTCCCCCTCCGCTCCCCATGTCTCCTCCGTCCCCCACCCCAACCCCGTTCGCCTTGTGGAGACACAGGACCTTCCTGAAGCTCTGCTTGAAGTTGTCAGACAGGAAGCCGTAGAGGAGCGGGTTGGCACAGGAGTTGACGTAGGTCATGATGACCAGGAAGAAGTAGACGCCGGCGGTGACACTGTTTTCTGGTATGATGAAGACGAGGTTGACTATGTTGGTGGTGAAGAAGGGCAGCCAGCAGATGACGAAGACCACCACGATGATGACCACCATGCGGGTGACTTTGCGTTCAGAGCGGCGCCGCCTGGTCAGGCCCGCCCTGGCCCCGGCAGACTTGACCTGTAATGAATGGGAGGTTTTGGTCTGTGACTTTGTGAAGGAATACCTTTGGACATGGACACCTTTGACGATCACTATATTGAGAGGTTTTATAGTGGTTTGGAGAGGTTTTAGGCCCAGGCCAGGGTCTAAGGCACTGGTCCATTGGGTTTGGAAATAGAAACAAACCTAAGAACCATTAGAATTAAGTTTGGGACAGTGGGAAGAAGGGATTAAGGACTCAAATGGAATGGGGCCTCAAACAAATGGATTGGGGCCTCAAACAAATGGAATGGGGTCTCAAACAAATGGAATGGGGTCTCAAACAAATGGAATGGGGTCTCAAACAAATGGAATGGGGTCTCAAACAAATGGAATGGGGTCTCAAACAAATGGAATGGGGTCTCAAACAAATGGAATGGGGTCTCAAACAAATGGATTGGGGCCTCAAACAAATGGAATGGGGCCTCAAACAAATGGAATGGGGCCTCAAACAAATGGAATGGGGTCTCAAACAAATGGATTGGGGCCTCAAACAAATGGAAGGTGGCCTCAAACAAATGGAATGGGGTCTCAAACAAATGGATTGGGGCCTCAAACAAATGGAAGGTGGCCTCAAACAAATGGAATGGGGTCTCAAACAAATGGAATGGGGTCTCAAACAAATGGAAGGTGGCCTCAAACAAATGGAATGGAGTCTCAAACAAATGGAATGGGGTCTCAAACAAATGGAATGGGGTCTCAAACAAATGGAATGGGGTCTCAAACAAATGAACTGGATCCTCAAACAAATGGAATGGGATCTCAAACAAATGGAATGGGGTCTCAAACAAATGGAATGGGGTCTCAAACAAATGGAATGGGGTCTCAAACAAATGGACTGGATCCTCAAACAAATGGAATGGGGTCTCAAACAAATGGACTGGATCCTCAAACAAATGGAATGGGGTCTCAAACAAATGGACTGGATCCTCAAACAAATGGAATGGGGTCTCAAACAAATGGAATGGGGCCTCAAACAAATGGAATGGGGCCTCAAACAAATGGAATGGGGTCTCAAACAAATGGAATGGGGTCTCAAACAAATGGACTGGATCCTCAAACAAATGGAATGGGGTCTCAAACAAATGGACTGGATCCTCAAACAAATGGAATGGGGCCTCAAACAAATGGAATGGGGCCTCAAACAAATGGAATGGGGCCTCAAACAAATGGAATGGGGTCTCAAACAAATGGAATGGGGCCTCAAACAAATGGAATGGGGTCTCAAACAAATGGAATGGGGTCTCAAACAAATGGAATGGGGTCTCAAACAAATGGAATGGGGCCTCAAACAAATGGAAGGGGCCTTAAACAAATGGAATGGGGTCTCAAACAAATGGAAGGGGCCTTAAACAATGAACAAACAATGAACAACATAAGACTAAAGAGGATGTGGGTTATAGTACAACCCAACTATACCTTGATGATGATGAGCAGGTAGCAGAGGCAGATGATCAGCAGGGGGCCGAAGAAGCCCAAGATGGCCGTGTAGAGGATGAAGACCGTTGACCACAGCTCCTGGGGATCAGGCCAGCTCATGTTGCACGAGTTGAAGCGGTCCTGAACATCTGAGTAGATGGTGACCGGCAGCACCACCACGAACGACACCACCCACACCAGCCCGTTGATGATCTTAGCCACCTTCGGCTGCCGCCACTTGACGCTCCGAATGGGGTGCACCACGGCCAGGTAGCGGTCAATGCTCATCACGGTCAAGCAGAAGGTGCTGGTGAACTGGTTGATGGAGTCTACCGTCATGACCACGCGGCACAGAAACTGCCCGAACGGCCAATAAGAGAGCACGTTCTGGGTGGTCAGGAAGGGAAGTCCTAAGATGTACAATTCATCTGCCAGAGCTAAGTTCAGAAGGTACATGTTGGTGACAGTCTTCATCTTGGCATAGCGCAGGACCACGTAGATGGCCAGCGTGTTTCCCAGGAGGCCCACCATGAATACAGTCATAGAGATTACTGCGGTGATAACGGTGCTGCTGTCCTGGAAGGGAGCGCTCTCGCCGGACTCGTTCATGAAGAGGTTGGTGACTGTGGAGTAGCCCCTGGAGGAGGAGGAGAGGTTGAAATCCCCAGGGATGGAGGTGCAGTCTTGGGGATTCATAGCGGGGAGGTGGGGGTGGGGTTGGAGGTCAGGGAGATGAATCAGGAAATGGCCCATAAGGCTGAAAATAAAAATAGAACTGTCAGTTATTGAGGATGGAAAATAGACATTCTAGTAGCCTAAAGTCATGGACAATTTGAAAAGAACAGAATAGATGAAGAATATAGAATAAATTAGAATAGAACATCATTAGTCATTCTGACATTTGTCTATGAAAACCATCTTATGGATGAGGGGTTGAGTGAGTCAATGTTTTTGTTATGTAAGAGTGTGTTATTTCACCTTTTCCACTATACTGCTTCACCACTCCACTTTGTTCACAGCACATGGACATTCTCTGGGCAGGGGGCCCATATTGACACTGTTCACTGTGTCCTTCATCAGAAAAACAGCACATTTCCATGGACTACCTCAGGCAGGCATACATCCATGCACTTCTTCCACGTATTCCCCATGCCTCTTTACTACAAAGCAGTCACCCTGCCACTGACTTGGTAAATAGCTGAAGGATGGGGCTGGAGAAATGTAACCAAAGTTGTCACCCTGCCACTGATTTGGTAAATAGCTGAAGAATGGGGCTGGAGGAATGTAACCAAAGTTGTCACCCTGCCACTGATTTGGTAAATAGCTAAAGGATGGGGCTGGAGAAATGTAACCACTCTGAAGTTCATAGACAGAGCTATGGATGCAAGGACTGACCATCCAAGATATCCAAATTATACTATTAACCATGTTTTGAGGCTATACAGTGTTTGTTTACAATTGCATTGTTTACAAACAAAGGGGTAAAACATGGTTATATTTGGGTTCTGATGGGGTTGGACAGTGGAACTAAACTCTTATACTCTTCAATGGGTTTATATTATGAATTCTAAGTCCAAAAATGGATGTAACAATCGCAGATTGCCCCTACTTTAGGTTAAGACAGAAATGGACAAGCAGGTTCCAATCAGCACAATTTTAGTAGGCTGGCTAGTCTATCAGTGGCGTGCAAGTCCTGGACAACACTGGGTGTATCTGATTGAAGACTCGGTCAAGGCTAGGTCAAGGGTTGACATTTTATTGTTCAAGATGGGTCAGTGTTTCTGAGTAAACCCCTAGCCCTAGCACCTGAAACCTGTTGCGCCAATAAGTGGTCTGATGTGGGGATTCATTGAACCGCAGTCCAAAACATTGGAATGACGTCCATTCAACAGCCTAGTGTTGTGACTGTAAACATCTGCATGTGGCATGGAGGCGAAGTTGCATAAATCGGTTAGACATTTCTGTCAATCTAAATCAAAACTATTGTAAGGACATAATTGTCTGACTCTATTAGCGCAAAATCATGACAGTTTCTATTTTCACTCATGACAAATTGCACTTTCCAGTGCCCAAAAGTTGGTTATATAATATTCTAATTTATACAGAAAACATAACATGACTTTGTTAATAACTCATGTTTGTGTCATTTACAGAGGCAACCCGCAGGTACTACATCCATTTTTGGACCGTTAAATGATTGATATATAGCCGTTGACTCTTGAATAATAGACTTTATCAATGCCTCATGAGCTTAGTTCAACTGTAGGAACCCATCAGAAGCCAAAATATAAGCTCGTTTTACTCCAATGTTTGTAAACAAAGTCAATGTAAACAACCACTATAGCTTTAAAACATGGTAAAACTATCATTTCAATCTCATGGATGGTAGGTCCTTGCATCCATAGCTTTGTCTATGAATTTGTGAGTGGTTATTTTACTCAAGTCCCACCCCTCAGCTGTTTACCAAAACAAGTGGCTGGGTCACTGCTTTGTAATATGTTGATATTAATACCTAGGTGTCTGGTTAGACTGTAAACTCTCCTTCCAGACTCACATTAAGCATCTCCAATCCAAAATTACATCTAGAATCGGCTTCCTATTTTGCAACAAAGCATCCTTCACTCATGATGCCAAACATACCATCGTAAAACTGACTATCCTGCCGATCCTTGACTTCGGCGATGTCATTTACAAAATAGCCTCCAACACTCTACTCAGCAAATTGGATGCAGTCTATCACAGTACCATCCGTTTTGTCACCAAGGCCCCATATACTACCCACCACTGCGACCTGTATGCTCTCGTTGGCTGGCCCTCGCCTCATATTAGTCGCCAAATCCACTGGCTCCACGTCATCTACAAGTCTCTGCTAAGGAAAGCCCCGCCTTATCTCAGCTCACTGGTCACTATAGCAGCACCCACCCGTAGCACGCGCTCCAGCAGGTATATTTCAGTGGTCACCCCCAAAGCCAATTCCTCCTTCGGCCGCCTTTCCTTCCAGTTCTCTGCTGCCAATGACTGGAACGAATTGCAAAAATCACTGAAGCTGGAGACCCATATCTCCCTCACTAACTTTAAGCACCAGCTGTAAGAGCTGATCAGATCACTGCACCTGTACATAGCCCATCTGTAAATAGCCCATCCAACTACGTCATCCCCATACTGTTATTTTTTTTATTTTTTTTGCTCCTTTGCACCCCAGTATCTCTACTTGCACATTCAACATTTGCACATCTATCACTCCAGTGTTTAATTGCTAAATTGTAATTATTTCGCCACTATGGCCTATTTATTGCCCACCTCCCTTATCTTACCTCATTTGCACACAATATATATAGACTTTTTCTCTATTGTATTATTGACTGTATGTTTGTTTATTCCACATGTAACTCTGTGTTATTGTTTGTGTCGCACTGCTTTGCTTTATCTTGGCCAGGTCACAGTTGTAAATGAGAACTTGTTCTAAACTAGCCTACCTGGTTAAATAAAGGTTAAATAAAAAAAATAAAAAAGTTGGCTGGATGTCCTTTGGGTGGTGGACTATTCTTGATTAACCTGTCTCCTTCCCTTCATCTATACTGATTGAAGTGGAAGTAACAAGTGACATCAATAAAGGATCATAGTCTTCACCTCGATTCACCTGGTCAGTCTATGTCGTGGAAAGAGCAGGTGTTCCTAATGTTTTGTATATATATACTGAGTGGACAAAATATATATATATATGAAGGCTATCTGTCTGTTGTAACGGATATTGCCGTTGCACAAGCAAGTCTACACATTGCATTGGGGAAAACGAACAGCGTTTTTTGTGATGATGTCATCTTTATAGTTATGCTGCCATATAGCCAGCTGCTAAAAAAAGAACTCTGTCTCCCTATAGCCAATGCTTGCACATCGAATCGCTACTTACTGCCTGTCTGTGGCTTGCTTTTTGATATGCTGTGTACATCTAGCTTGCCTAAATAGCTGCATGTAGGCCAACTCCCCTCCTGAAAAAAGAACATGAAATTGCTAGACTGCCTGTTGTGTCGTTCTCATGTTTGCTTTGATTACTGTTACAACAGACAATGAACTAATTTTGTTTGAACAAGCGGAAGCAGAGTCACAAAATGAGTGAGCACTAAGGCAACAGCTGAAAGGACTCGATCCTGCACATGCGCAAAAATCTCAGTATCTTTAGCGTAGCCACTCTGTATAATGGGGTTGGCTTGGGGTTGGCTTGATGTCCTTTGGGTGGTGGACCATTCTTGGATACACACGGGAAAATGTTGAGCATGAAATACCCAGCAGCGTTACAGTTCTTGACACAAACCGGTGCTCCTGGCACCTACTACCATACCCCGTGCAAAGGCACTTCAATCTTTTGTCTTGCCCATTCACCCGCTGAATGGTACACATACACAATCCACGTCTCAATTGACTCAAGGCTTAAAAATCCTTCTTAAACCTGTCTCCTCCCCTTCATCTACACTGATTGAAGTGGATTTAACAAGTGACATCAATAAACGATCATAGCTGTCACCTCGATTCAGCTGGTCAGTCTATGTCATGGAAAGGGCGTGTTTTCCTAATGTTTTGTCATTATAGTCTATATTATGTCATTATAGTTTCTAAAGGTTTTAGAGAACTTGAAGTTAGGACAGCTTAAGCATCTTAAAGTTGGTCTTGTAGCCAAGGAGCAGGACCGTTTTGAATAGCTACCACTGTATTCTTATGCTTCCCATTCAAACCCATGTTAATTTATGCAAATGTTAAATGGTTATGAATCCAAAAAGTATAAATAGTATCAACAAGCCGTATGCACTGACTAAGTTGAGTCAGTCTGCACATTTCAACATTGGTTTGAAGTTCAAAGCTTAACCCTGTAAGAACCATGGTTTCACAAATGCAATGCTTCCAGAAAATGTCATTGTGTACAGGTCCTAAACTAAAACATCATGACAAACACTACCTAGTGCATCTCCTTAGACCCAGATGTATCTCTGAGCAGTGTGTGTTGTGTGTCTGTATGATTATTGTGGCATCAGTAGACTCTGAAACATCAGAAACCTGTCCACTCGTCTAAGACTACACTAGTCCACCAAACAAGCATATGTTGTAAGCCATCCATGCAAGTACATGACATGAAATGTTTTTTCCTATCTTCTCTAAGATGTAGTGATTATGTAAAATAAAAATAAAAATACATTTCAGAAACAAACATTCTGAGCCAGAGCTAGAGTTAGATTTGTAAGTGCTGCAAAAATGCAACATTGGGCTTAATTAAAGGGTTGCCAAACTGAGACATAGAACCACATTCATATATGATAGACAAGTTAGAGAGATTGTTTACCTTCCAACATCAAAATAACTCAAATGTATATATTTCAACAACAACAAAAAAGTGGTGGTTTATGAGGTCGGAATACTGCCATTACGTCCATTCATTTGACGTTAAAGAAGTACGGTCAAACTGGGATTTACCTAAACCTCCTGACAACAATACTGACAGCAGCACTTCATACTACAGGTCATGGGGGGACCTACACTTTTTGGGGAGAAAGTCGGTAACTGTGAGAAAGTCAGTTCTGGTAACTTTTTAAATGGGCAGTCTACTACAAAATGAATGAAAATAAAATGATGCGGACATTTAAAATATACTTTCCCCCTCCAGAAATGAGCCCAATAACATATTGGACAATACTATTAGGCAGGGGTTATCATTATCACCTGATGTAGCCCATATGATGCAGCATAGTGTCTATAAATAAATAGGCTGAGGGTTACCCATCTGCATTTACCCCATTTGGCTAATCATTAGCTAAATCACAAACTCTAAAGTATAACATTAGGCTATCTTGTTGCTAGTTAGCAACACATTAATGACTTGAATGTCGCCACCCCCCCCCAAAAAAGAACATTCCATTGGCACGCAGCCAATGGACTAAATGTTCAAATCCTGTTGCTGCAGGATTATTTTGCTGTGACAATACAGGTGAAATGAAGATCCTACATCTGTATTAACACTAGAAAGACAAGTGATCCTCCTCTTTGAACAGTGACCATCAAAACTGCTTTCAAAGGTGTGTTTCCTGCGACTGCATTAAGAATGTTGTACAGTGAGTGACAGGGCATACATATTTCTCTCCCTGTGCAGCACTCGCAATTTGAATACGCCTTCGAGAGGAATATATTATAGGCTGAACAATTGAATAGTTCAACTATTCAACCGTGGGATTCTTTGATTTTGCTGTTGCATACTACCCTTACAAAAAAGGACGTAAAATTTGCAGTTGAAAAATGTGAAAATCGCATTTTCAAATGTTGAGCTTAAATTTCCCGTGAAACCATATTTTCACATGTATAAAATGTGGAGTTCACATGTTAACACCAACTTTTCATGTGAGTTGCAGTTGCACATGTGAAATTAGCTGTTTCACTTCAACATTTGTATATGCAGTTTAACATTTGAAAATCAAATTGTGTGCCGTCCTACCGGACTCCCAATCACAGCCAGCTCTGATACAGCCTGGAATCGAACCAGGGTCTGTAATGACACCTATAGCACTGAGATGCAGTGCATTAGACCGCTGCTCCACTCCAGAGCCCACACCAAGACAAGTAAAAAACAACCACGTAAAAATCACATTTGCATTTTCACATGTATGAAAACTCCGCAGGTGAAAATCTCCCTTTCACGTGTGATGGTGAAATAGTGTTATTCTCCTCACATGTGAAAAGGTGTTGTTAACATGTTGCAGTGGCAATGTTTCCACATATGGAAGTGCAAATTCTGTAATGCCATTCTGTAAAAAGGCAACTTAGCCTATCTGAGTATAATAATTAAAGTGTGTTAAAAAGTATTATTTCTGAGCCATTCATTTGGAGTGTTACCTGGTGGACCGCGGTCCAATTTAAACCCGGGTTATGTCTCCAAGTTAAACCATAAAGGAGAACAACATATTACTAAAAGAAAGTTACATAGAAGATCCACAAAACAGTTGGTCTTTTAAAAAATATATGTTTTTGAGGGCAAAATACAAAATGTGGATTGGTCAAGTTGATACATTTTGCCATTTCAGACAAAACCACCAAAGTCCCTGTGCCCATAAAAGCGAAGGTAACCTGCCTAAATGACTACCGCTTTGAAAGGCTAGTGATGGCACATATCAACTCCATCATCCCGGAAACGCTAGACCCACTCCAATTTGCATAACCCCTCAATAGATCCACAGATGATGCAATCTGCCCTTGCTTTTTTTCTTTTTTTTTAATCAATAATCAAAGGCCTATTACAAGTATTTCTGAAGGGTAATACATTTTTTCCTCATTTGGATGTATGCTAGCATCTTAATTTTACCATTGTAATGCACATTTAAAATATTTATGGTTCGAAAAGTATAATAGTATCAAAAAGCTGTGCGCAATTATTACATTGTTTCAGTCTGCATATCTCAACATTTGTTTGCTTTTGATAGCTTAAACGGTTCAAGAGGAGTAGCGTTAAGTTTTGACCATTCAAGTGGTATTTTAAGTGTTGAATGCGTAAGCGGTTTAAGTGCTAGAGTGAGTGGAATAAATAGACAAACTACAAAAGTACATTTCCTAAAGAACATTTGTGTGCTTGATAGCCTGTCTTAAAGTATTTATAGTTTTGAAATAAGTTATAGTAGTGATAGTGACTGCAGTTCCCTTACAGGAAAAACCATATGAATTTCATATGTGATCTTATGTGAAGTTAATGTGATTACATGTGTCAACATGTAAAAGAACATGAAACTACACATATGAAAACATGATCTCATGTGAAATAAATGTGACAACATGGGGATGTAAAATTTCATCATGTGATACCATGAAACTATGTGACAACTTTTGAAAGTTTTTCCCGTTAAGGTGCAAATTAGATTTTCAAGTGACAGTTTTTCACATGTGAAAATGCAATTCCACATGTGAAAGTTAAGTTTTCACATGTGAAAATGCTAATTCAATTTTCACATGTAAAAAATTGAAATGAGTGAAAACATCTTATTCTCTTCATGTGATTTTTTGTTGTTGTAAGAGAAGTAATGAAATGGAGGTTTTAAGGTAAGTGGTATGCTGCTCAGCTAAAATTGGGTACAAATCTTGTATCATTGACAATATGATTACATTTGGCATGATCACGTACTAGTGACCTTTCAATATGACCCCATCTGGGTATGCTGATGTTTCTGCAGCACCACAAAGTCTGTAACATTCTCAGAAGGCCCATCACTTTCGGTACCTATAAAACATCTCTGCACTTAGCAAAAGAGTGCCATCTGCACTGCTATTTTAGTTATCAGTTAATCTGACTATTCTCTCATCATTGATTCTATTTACTTATTTCAGCAATTAGAATTTTTTTGTATAGTTGTCTAATGTTATTATGTTTAAATGTTACTCCTGAATCACTATGATAAATCAAATCGTTTTTCTTCATACAATGCTGAGATTTACGTTGAAGTCCAAATTGTAGGAAGTGAACTCAGTGTACAGATGAACTCAGTTATTCACACAGACATGGTGGCATAGCAGGAGGATCAGAATACCGGGGACTAAGAAGTTATGAGTTCAAATCCCGGGTGAGAACATGTTGAATAACAATGACAGTATAAATATACATACACAATGTAATCATGTGCATCACATTTGTAAGTTTAAAACACTGTGGCTATTTCAGGATGTTCCGTGGACATCCTAATGACACATTTTAGCTTGTAGTGCATTATGTGAACATTTTAATTCACATGTGAAGGTTAATGTGAAATATCATCACATGTGAAGTGTTCCAAAACCACATCTTTCACATGATTTCACATGTGAAACGTTATGTGATCACTTGTGGAAATCCACATGGCGATGAAAATGCATTTTTGGAGCAAATAGCCTATTAATAGAATAGCATCATGTTGCCCTCCTACATCCACTTACCTTTTACACAGACACATGGTTGGATGGAAACGTGGCAACTATCTGCAAACCTGCATGGTGACATTCTTTCCACACCTCTTCTTTGGCTGCGTTTACACAGGCAGCCCAATTCTGATATGTTGCTGTTTATTGGTCTTTTGACCAATCAGATCAGCTCTTTTGACAATAATTGGACAACATATCAGAATGTGGCTGCCTGTGTAATCTTCTTTCTCTCCAATTGTCATGTCACACATAACAAAGGCATGGTTTTCTATAGTCAAATTCTAATTCCTGTCAACGCGCACTGCAACAAGAACGAACTGGAAAGGTGGCATATCTGTTCATTTGAAACTCTGGATGATGTCCTTGTCAACTATCTTATGACATGTTTAGCTAACCACAATGGAACATTCTTATCTTTAAAGACATGCATGTCCTGGCAGTAAATCAGCTCATCTCCGGGTGACTTCTGTCACAGTAAAACGCTATGATAGGTGACGCTGGGCAAATACCTAACGTCAAGTCAGATAGTTTCACAGTCAGTCATTGAACTAATAAAAAAAACTAGACACAGGCAATGCTGCATATCAATGCAAAAGCCTGCAGGCCAAAAATGTTCATGCTTTGAATTGTTCACATTTTACAATTGTATAATACATATAAAGTTGGTTCAGCCATGTGAAAAGAATAACTAGAAAAGTTATTCTAAAAAAGTAAATTTCCTAAAGAATATGTGTGCTTGCTAGCTTGTCTTGAAGTATTTATGGTAGTGCTAGGGACTGCAGTAGTAACGGTAGTGACCGGTTACAGGTGAAAAAGCAGGTAGGTTGATTGATTGATTGATTAATTGATTTATTGATTTATTGATTGATAGCCTAAATATGTAAAAGTTGGTTTTGTGTTTGTAGCTTGAACGGTTCAAGAGTTACTGCTATTTTAGATGGGTAATGTTTTGGTAATTTATGCAAATGTAAATAGTTATAATTTTTTTAAGTTTTGAAAATGTTAAAGTTGTTTTAATGTTTGTAGCTGAAATGGTTAAAGAGCGGTAGCTTTTAAAATGTCCACCACTTTGTTCTTATGGCTGGCATTGAATCCATTAAGTGGTATGCAAATTTATGCAAATACATGTATTTATATAGTTTAGAAAAGGTTTTAGAGAATTTTGGAGTTAGTATAGCCTGAACATTTTAAAGTTGGCTGAAGAGCAGGACAATATTGAATAGCTACCAATGTATTACAATTGTTCTCATTCAAGCCCACGTTAATTTATGCCGCCCAAAATATTATTCACATTATTATGTAAGAGATCTAGAGTGGTCTTGCCTTCAGCAAGCACACTAATAATAATAAGAGTATGTAACGGCCTAGCTATGCCACGCATGGATTTCCGTGAGACTTGCTTGATACGGAGTTGATAAGAGTCATTCTGTAGTCAATGTTACTTGCTATATCAGCACGTGCATAAAGCATAGGTGTTGTGCAGCTGCTGTAGCAGCAACCTAAATTTAGGTTTGGAGTCTATTTTTCTCGGATCCACATGCGTAAACACCATACAAAGTGCCTAAATCTTTTTTTGACACTTAAAAACATATTCACTCAGCTTCATAGTGAAAATGTAATAGAAACATGAATAATAGTAGTAGGCTACATCAATACAATAGTAGAAGGCTACCTGTATGAAAATCACATATAAACTAAACTGTAGTTTTAGGTGCTTCTACACCTGCATTGCTTGCTGTTTGGGGTCCTAGGCTGGGTTTCTGTACAGCACTGATGTAAGAAGGGCTTTATAAATAAATTTGATTGATTGATTGATTGTAGTCTTCCTAGTTCATAACTGGGGGTAGGTTGTTATATGTATAGTAGCAATACTTTCTTTTAGAAACATTTAAACATTCAAACCAGCTGATGAACAGAAAGGCAGTTGCAGAGCTGATGGTCTACCTTGTATTATCTTTTGAGGCAGATGATGCTGTAGAGTAGACCCCCCCCCAACCCTCCTTGGAAGTTATTCTGATTTGACAGGACAGGACAAAGTTGGCAAAATGGTTGACACCCGTTTGATCATCGAAGTTGAGAAGCACTCTTTGCTGTACGACCCCAGCAACCCCAAATACAAGGACGCTTTGTCCAAAGAAAAAGCATGGGATGCTGTAGCAACCGTCCTCGGAGAACCAGGTATGTTTTGTCAACAAAATCAATTGATGTGCATTTGTTCTGGCCTGCAAAGTACAGACAGCCAGCCAGTGGCGGCTGTGATTGGTTGAAACCCAGGGGTGTGGGTCTATTTAGAATGAGCAGCCAGCTCACAAATGAACAAGTGCCCCAGGGAGAATGCAACAAGCATGCAGATACTATAAGTGAAAACACATTATCTAACTGGGGATGGCTAACATAATGTCACAAAGCATGATGCGCTAGCAAGTTAACTTTCTAACTTTCTTATCTGAGTTAATCAGATATTAGTTTAGAAAGACTTGAAATTGGCATGGGAGCTAACTACCTAGCTATCTGCTTATCAAAGTTAGATAAAGGGTTCATTTGACCCAAAAATCTACCTGTCACGCCCTGATCTGTTTCACCTGTCCTTGTGATTGTCTCCACCCCCTCCAGGTGCCGCTGATTTTCCCCAGTGTATTTATCCCTGTGTTTCCTGTCTCTCTGTGCCAGTTCGTCTTGTATGTTTCCAAGTCAACCAGCGTTTTTCCCGTTCACCTGCTTTTTGCATTTCTCCTTTTTCTAGTCCTCCTTGTTTTGACCCTTGCCTGTTTCTGGACTTTGTAACCGCCTGCCTTGACCGCAAGCCTGTCTGCCACTCTGTACCTCCTGGACTCTGATCTGGTTTTGACCTTTTGCCTGTCCATGACCATTCTCTTGCATACTCCTTTTGGATTTATAAACATTGCAACAATCTGCCTCCTGTGTCTGCATCTGGGTCTCGCCTTGTGTCATGATACTATCAAACTATTTCACAATGTTTCTCAAAGTTACTACAGGTAGCTAATTAATTTGATCATGCTTTGTGATAAACCCAGACTTTTGCTGTGTAAGTCAACACACCATGTCGCCTGATAAACACCATGGGGGAAACAATACAATTGACCAGCCACAGTCATGCTTTTTTTGCCCTACCAGATCTGCGATGAGAAGGTTCTAGCTAGTGTATGGTGCGAGAGACTCATTGGGAGGAAGACTAGAGCAGACCCAGAAGTTCTGACTGAGTGAACATTTCAGCGCTCCAGGGTGGTCCATTTACTTAGTGCTGTAAAAATGTATGCTATAAAATTCTGTGATTTCATTGGGGCAGTTCTCCCTCATATCAAATAGGTGGAAAAACAATCCAAGCAATGTTCGCACGGCCTATGCGCCCACGGAGCTGCTACTGCTGGCAGAGTCAATGAGGGGCAGAGTAGTAAGTAACTGCACCACTTGTTTTGAACAATAAACAATTTTTTAATTGTGTACACATTTTCCTGTTTAAAAAATTGTTTATTGTTCAAAACAAGTGGTGCAGTTACTTACTACTCTGCCCCTCATTGACTCTGCCAGCAGTAGCAGCTCCGTGGGCGCATAGGCCGTGCGAACATTGCTTGGATTGTTTTTCCACCTATTTGATATGAGGGAGAACTGCCCCAATGAAATCACAGAATTTTATAGCATACATTTTTACAGCACTAAGTAAATGGACCACCCTGGAGCGCTGAAATGTTCACTCAGTCAGAACTTCTGGGTCTGCTCTAGTCTTCCTCCCAATGAGTCTCTCGCACCATACACTAGCTAGAACCTTCTCATCGCAGATCTGGTAGGGCAAAAAAAGCATGACTGTGGCTGGTCAATTGTATTGTTTCCCCCATGGTGTTTATCAGGCGACATGTTGTGTTGACTTACACAGCAAAAATCTGGGTTTATCACTTTTATGAAACATTTAAAACATAATCATGAATTATATAATATATTTATTTGTATATATTTTTTTTTTATATATATATTTTACAATTTGACCAATCACATGTGGGGCTCTGCCCCTAACGCCCAAATGGGCAGGCTACCACTGCAGCTAGCCAGCAACTGTTCAACTGTTGATTAATGAATGAGGTTAATGAATTGACTGCAGATGGTTGTAGAATTTTTACTCAACTTTATTTTTGATGTAATGAGAAATATGGTTGTCGTCATATAGTCCTATACCCACATTGGACCCAAAATCAATAGATTCCTTGCAGAAGAGATGTAGTACTACTGATTCTGCTTCCACCCACGCATCTGTTTCCCTCTCTGGTGTAGCGTGTAAAATGACTGCACTAACGTCCTGTTCACAGTTTGGGTACGCGCCATCCAGGTGTGCAGCAGCTCCTCTGTAAGAGTGTTAGAGTAGTCTTGCTTTCACCAAGTACACCAATCCTTCATTGCTTAGGGACATATTAAACAATGTAACTTTAATCTTGTTTTAATAATTCCCATGAAAAAACCAACATATTTGCTCGCTTTATTCATTTCTATTGAAAGACTTACCTGAGCGCTTCATACACTGTCCATGGCACGTCCGAGTTTAGCCATTCGCGCAGTGCGCATTTCCATATCTTTTCCACTTCCGACGCGCGCCTTTATCGACGTGGTGCTGTTAAAGACTTGTATCAAAGCAACGAAATGTTTTGAAGAAATTGACGATGTTACACAACGATCAAGGCAACGATCAAGTCCTCGTCTCAAATCCAAGCGGGAGCAGCACACACTCAATAATCCGTTTTTGCATCTTTGCTGATCTCAAAACGCCCACAATCTAATCATTATTGTTATGTAAACTTAGATACATTTTCTTATCAAATCAAAGTATCTTGTTTGATTGTGATGAATGTGTAGTTTACTGTTAGCAAAGTAAAACAGCAAGCTCCAGCTCTGCAGGGTGCAGAACTCATTTGAAGCTGGGAATGCAGTTAATTCATCTGGAGCTTTTCGGCTAGTCCTTTTGGAGAGGGAGGCTGGCTGCTGCGCTGGTATTTATATATCACAATAACGTGACAACGTCACTATGCTTCTATGCAGGTCTCTCACCAATAGCTACTGATCCACCATAAAGCCATACATACAGTACTCACCTGTTGCACAAGCTAAGGCAATAGGACTGATGCAACCTGGACTCAGGGTTAGACGTAACATAGTAAAGGACAGTCATGGATGTTAAAATTAGTATGATATGTTACATTTGGTCTGGTACATGTGTGGATATCTATCATCAAGTTCGTATGATAAGTTACGAATTACAATTCGTATGATATGTTAAGAATTGCAATTCGTACAATATGTTGTGAATTTGCAATGTGTATGATATGTTACGAATTCCAATTTGTTGTTGCTAACGTTAGCTAGGTGGTTAAGGTTAGGGTTAAGGTTAGGGTTAGAGGAAGGGTTAGCTAACATGCCAAGTAGTTGCAAAGTAGCTAAAAAGTAGTAAGTAGTTCATTAGTAAGTTGCTAAATACCTAAAGTGCGGGATGAGATTCGAACACGCAACCTTTGGGGCGCTAGACATTCGCGTTATATATGTCCCCATACCAAATGTAACATATCACGCAAATTGAGTTACCCGGATTTTCGTTTACTATGTTACGTCTATTCTATGAGACCAAGCTGACTGATGAAATCTTTGCTCAGCAGCTGTTTTTAGCATTATCAACTATACTTACACCTTTCCAAATATCAGTCTTACCTTTTTTTTTTTTTTTTTTTTTATCTTTTGTTAAAAAAGGATATGTTTTTTAATTGGGCTAGGACTATCCAGGATTCTATTTTTAAAAAATGATTTTACACTTGAATTGATGTATGGTTCAAGACATGAATTTGAGAGGGAAGATGTTTATATCACTATATTGGCTATATTCTTAATACAGAGTTCATTATTTGAGACTCTCTCCCCATAGGATAAACCCACGGCTGTGATTTCTGGCTTGGAATGCTTTCATATTTTTTTTATGTTGACAGATGAATGGTTGTATGGTTTGGGTGTCAGACACTAATGAACTAAGATCATAGAAAATGAATTTCTCTACCAGCATGGGGTCTTTTCATCTTGTTTGAGACATACAATATTGCATGGACATGTATTCCAGACCTTTTTATTAGCCTGGTCCCAGTTATGTTTGTGTGCTTGTCAAGCCAAACATGTTTGAATCCCCTTTAAGCACCTACACGGGGCGGCAGGTAGCCTAGTGGTTAGAGCGTTGGAGTAGTAAGCGGAAGGTTGCTACATCGAATCCCCGAGCTGACAAGGGATACATCTGTTATTCTACCCCTGAATGAGGCAGTTAGCTCACTGTTCCTAAGCTGTCATTCTAAATAAGAATTTGTTCTTAACTGACTTGTGTAGTTATATATTTTTTTTAAATACATAATTGTTTCCCAAATTACAATTCCTTTTCCTGGGAACCCAAAATTATAATTTTTTCCCTATCACCAACACACCTGATTGAAATAATCAAAGGCTTGATGATGAGTTGAATCAAGTTAATAAAATGTGTTAGTCCTAGGGCAAAAGCAAAAATATCCACCCCATAGGGTCACACGACCGGGATTGGGAAACACTGATTTATACCCTCCATTAGATGATTGATTATGGCCCTATATCACACCCTTGTGGCCGAAGTAGAGATCATTGTCAGGGTGGAATGTGGGCATTAGCCTGGTCCCAACCCCATTGCTCATTGTCAAGACAAACATGTTTGTCCTTCGTCTTCTTCTCTTATGGGCTAGCCAACCCCCTCAACACTGCCTCCTCTCCCATATACCGAACCACGGGGATCCAGATGCACAGAAACCTATCAAGTTTCCCCTGGAAGACATACAGTACGCCAGTCCTTCCAGAGGAAACAACCACAGATGATCCATCTTGGTATAACCACTACTGCCTCTGCTGCAGTTGGGCCTAGACAAGTCACATACAAGTTGAAATCCTTAGAAAGCACATGCACCAGTTGTTTCTCAAATTACAAACTCTGGTCCCGGGGAACCAATGGGGTGCACATTTTAGGTTTTGCCCTATCACCAACACGGCCTTTTATGAAATGATAAAAGGCTTTATGATGAGTTGATTACTTGTTTCAATGTGTTAGTGCTATGGTAAAAACAAAAATATTCTCCCCTTATGCTCCTCATGGCCGGGACCAGGATTGGGAAACACTGACCTATAGCCCCCATCAGTTGATTTATGCTTGTGGCCCCTTGTGGGGTTTACTGATTATGTTCATATGTCTGGATTTACTTCGAACCTCTGTGGTGAACCAACAATGAAATGTCAGGAAGAGTACCATGAAAAACTGGTTTATATGTTTGACCTAATGGCTGCTTTCACATAGGCCTCCCAATTCTGATCTTATTTTCACTAATTGGTCTTTTGACCAATAAGATCAGCTGTGAAAAAGATCTGAAGTGAAAAGATTTGATGTGACTGGTCAAAACACCAATTAGTGGAAATGAGATCAGAATTGGCCTGCCTGTGTAAATGCAGCCATTGAGTGACAATGAGTTGGCATGATAGCACAAACAGACCGGCACTCAGGCTGCATTTTTATTGGCATAGCACATACATGTGATTATGCTTCTTTTCAAAGATTTGACTTTTATCATTTAAATGTATGACAGTCACCAACAACAACAGAAAATATACAACAGAAACACAAAACACACACAATGCAAAACACAAAACAGCAGCAATGTCAAGGGAACTCCGTAGCACATAAATGTGAGATTATCCTTCCTTTCAAACATTTAACTTTAACACAAAACAGCAATTTCAAGGGAACTCCGTAGCATATAAATGTGAAATTATCCTTCCTTTCAAACATTTAACTTTAACACAAAACAGCAATTTCAAGGAACTCCAAAGCAAAAAGTAATAGAATGTTTTTTTCCAACTGCTTGCTCCTCCTTTATTCCTTCCCCTTCTCCCTCTTCTTCTTCTCTCAGAGGACTGGGATTGGGAAACACTGACCCGTACCTTCCGTCACTGTTTAAGTATTGCCCTATCTATCAATCCCATGTGGCCAAAGTTGTACTGATTATGTTCATATGTCTGGATTTGGCAGGAACAGGACCATGAGAAACCGGTTTATATATTTGACTCATCGCTCAACTTCCTGCCTATACTACTGGGATGTGTTTTTGTATTTTCCTGTGTTTTAGCATTGCCTTGTGTTATTGTTCAGTATGCCCTTGGGTTATTTTTATTATATGGAAAACTACACTAAGTGTACAAAACATTAGGAACACCTGCTCTTTCCATGACTGGCCAGGTTAAAAAATGATTTTTAAGTGAGACATGGATTTTATATGTGTGCCATTCAGAGGTTGAATGAACAAGAAAAAAGATTGAAGTGTCTTTGAACGGGGTGTGGTGGTAGATGCCAGGTGCACCGGTTTGAGTGTGTCAAGAACTGCAACGCTGCTGAGGTTTTCACGCTCAACAGTTTCCCGTGTGTATCAAGAATAGTCCACCATCTAAAGGACATTCAGCCAACTTGACCGAACTGTGGGAAGCATTGGAGTCAACATGGGCCAGTATCCCTGTGGAACGCTTTCGACACCTTGTAGAGTCTATGTCCCGATGAATTGAGGCTGTTCTGAGGGTGAAAGGGGGTGCAACTCAATATTAGGAATGTGTTCCGAATGTTTTGTCCACTCAGCGTAAATAGGAAACAGAGAGAAAAAAGAGAGAGAAAGTAAGGCTGCATTTAGGCAGCCAGCCCAATTCTGGTACTTTTTTCTCTAATTGGTCTTTTGACCAATCAGATCAGCTCTGAAAAATATCTGATGTGAAAAGATCTGATGTGATTGGACAAAAGACCAGTTTGTGATAAAAAAGATCAGATTTGGGCTGCCTGTGTAAACACAGCTAAATAACAATGCAATGGCCTGGGTCATACACAGCCAATCATATGATGACATGTAAAGTATCATTTGTAATCCTGTGACAGCTGCAGTGTTTGACTTTCAACTGTAAAAATATCACAAAGCAGACAGCGAGAGAGAGAGAGAGCGAGAGATAAACTCACATATCTATTGGGTGAAATACCACAGTGTGCAATCACAGCAGCAAGATTTGTGACCTGTTGCCACAAGAAAAGGGCAACAAGTGAAGAACAAACACCATTGTAAATACAACCTATATTTATGTTTATATATTTTCCCTTTTGTACTTTAACTATTAAATAGTTAAATTACAAAAGGGAAAATAAATGAACGTAAATATAGGTTGTAGTTACAATGGTGCACATTTTGAACATCATTACAACACTGTACATAGACATAATATGACATTTGAAATATCTTTATTATTTTGGAACTTTTGTGAGTGTAATGTTTAAGGAAAAAAAATTCACTTTTGTTTATTATCTATTTCACTTGCTTTCGCAATGTAAAAATATATTTCCCATGCCAATAAAGCCCCTTAAATTGAAATTGAATTGAAATTGAGAGAGGGGGGGGGGGGGCTACCTAGTCAGTTGTACAACTGAATGCCTTCAACTGAAATGGGTCAGAGAGGGAGAGTGAGAGAAAGATAGAGACAGACAGACAGGAACGATGTCTCCTGAGACAATCTGACTCAAGATGGCCGACTAGTCACCTTAGAGCTGTCACTCTGATGAATGAACTGATATGTCTAAGAGTCCATCTCCATTGCCCTGCTTTACCCAGGAGGTAAACTGCCGCCACCCCTGTCCTCTCTTCCCTTCCTTCTCACTACCTTAAACCTTCTTTAAGACACATCCCTACCTCTCCCTGTCCTTTCCTTCCCTCTCCTCTTCGCCTCCTCACTGCCCTATTCTCTCCATTCCAAGTCTTCAAATCTCCCTTTTCCTTACTTCTCAATCCACCATCCCCAACTGCCCCCACCAGTCTCCGGTAGCCCTGAGACGGGCCGCTAACCACCATAAGATTGCCCAGTGCCCCGGGGCAGCCTCCAGGCTGTGGCAGTGTGAAGCACCGGTCAAGGGACCACTATAGCTACGTGTCACCACTTACTAAGGACTATTATAGGTTAGAGTGACTGTACATTTCTCTCTTCCTGTCTCTCTCTTTCCCTTTCTCTCTCTGACTCTCTCTCTCTCCCTCTCCCTCTCCCTCGCTCTGGCCGTGTCCGAATACATGTGTTCTAAATAGTAGGCATTATCGGTATGCACATTTTTTACAGTTGATTATGCTTTAAATGCCAGGATGTCATACTAATTTCGGTTGTTCATCTAGTAGAATTTGCTGCACACTATTGAAGAAGAGAATCATCTTTCCAGACCCACGGGTTTGACAAAAGCTGATAATCAGATAAGTGGATGCACTGTTCTAAAATGAACTAATGGTGGGAATCAACGTAATTGCCCATTAGATGATGCATTCTCAGTATGTATGAGCCTAGTGTGGTAATATGTGTTGCTTACTTCATTTCGTTTTTACTAAACAGTACGATCTAAATAGTATGTAGTACAATTAGTATACAGTATGTAGTTTTTGTTAGTAGTTGGCAAGACAGATTGTGAACACGGCCTCTTTCTCTCGTTCGTTCTTGCTCTCTCTCCCTATCTCTGTGAGAGAGAGAGAGAGAGAGAGAGAGAGAGAGAGAGAGAGAGAGAGAAACTTAAACATCCCAAATACTTCAGTTATAAAACCCATTGCCCTCTATGGTTCTGACGTCCACTCACCAACCAAGAATTAACAAAATGGGACAAACATCCAATTGAGAATCCACATGCAGAATTCTGACAAAATATACTCTGTGTTCAACGCAAAACCCCAAACAATGTATGTGTAACGGTAGTCCTCCTCCTCTTCATCCGAAGAGGAGGAGCATGGATTGAACCAAGGCGCAGCGTTGTGAAATGACATGATTTATTTAAGACACGACAAAACAACGAAGACAGAAAACGAACTATACTTGAATTAACTAACAAAATAACAAAACGAATGTAGACAGACCTGGACGACGAACTTACATGAAACACGGAAGAACGCAATAACAGGAAAACTGACTACACAAAAACCGAACGAACAAACATACCGAGAACAGTCCCGTGTGGCGTAACATACAGACACTGACACAGGAGACAACCACCCACAAACAAGTGTGAAAACACCTACCTTAATATGACTCAGAGGAAATGAAAAACACCTGCCTCTAATTGAGAGCCATATTAGGTCACCCTTTAAACCAACATAGAAACAGAAAACATAGACTGCCCACCCAAACTCACGTCCTGACCAACTAACACATACAAAACTAACAGAAAACAGGTCAGGAACGTGACATAACCCCCCCCCCCTTAAGGTGCGAACTCCGGGCGCACCAGCACAAAGTTTAGGGGAGGGTCTGGGTGGGCATCTGACCACGGTGGTGGCTCAGGCTCTGGGCGAGGTCCCCACCCCACCATAGTCAATCCCAGCTTACATCTCCCCCTTAGAATGACCACCCTCTTTCTCCACCCACCTAATATAAGGGGCAACACCAAGACAAGGTAGCTCAGGACAGCGAGGTAGGTCGAGATAGAGAGGTAGCTCAGGATAGAGAGGTAGCTCAGGATAGAGAGGTAGCTCAGGATAGAGGGGTAGCTCAGGATAGAGGGGTAGCTCAGGATAGAGGGGCAACTCCGGACTGAAAGGCAGCTCCGGACAGAGAGACAGCTCTGGACTGAGGGGCAGTTCTGGATTACTGGCAACTCCGGGCTGGCTGACGGCTCTGGACGCTCATGGCTGGCTGACGGCTCTGGACGCTCATGGCTGGCTGACGGCTCTGGACGCTCATGGCTGGCTGACGGCTCTGGACGCTCATGGCTGGCTGACGGCTCTGGACGCTCATGGCTCGCTGGCGGCTCTGGACGCTCATGGCTCGCTGGCGGCTCTGGACGCTCATGGCTCGCTGGCGGCTCTGGACGCTCATGGCTCACTGGCGGCTCTGGCAGATCCTGTCTGGTTGGCGGCTCTGGCAGATCCTGTCTGGTTGGCGGCTCTGGCAGATCCTGTCTGGTTGGCGGCTCTGGCAGATCCTGTCTGGTTGGCGGCTCTGGCAGATCCTGTCTGGTTGGCGGCTCTGGCAGATCCTGTCTGGTTGGCGGCTCTGGCAGATC
The DNA here is from genome assembly GCF_016432855.1 of Salvelinus namaycush. Taxonomy (NCBI): domain Eukaryota; kingdom Metazoa; phylum Chordata; class Actinopteri; order Salmoniformes; family Salmonidae; genus Salvelinus; species Salvelinus namaycush. The sequence goes on from NC_052309.1 coordinate 5,094,928, forward strand.
CTGACTGACGAATGGCTCTAGCGGCTCCTGACTGACTAACGGCTCTGACGGCTCGGGACAGACGGATGGCTCAGACGGCGCTGGGGAGACGGATGGCTCAGACGGCGCTGGGGAGACGGATGGCTCAGACGGCGCTGGGGAGACGGATGGCTCAGACGGCGCTGGGGAGACGGATGGCTCAGACGGCGCTGGGGAGACGGATGGCTCAGACGGCGCTGGGGAGACGGATGGCTCAGACGGCGCTGGGGAGACGGATGGCTCAGACGGCGCTGGGGAGACGGATGGCTCAGACGGCGCTGGGGAGACGGATGGCTCAGACGGCGCTGGGGAGACGGATGGCTCAGACGGCGCTGGGGAGACGGATGGCTCAGACGGCGCTGGGGAGACGGATGGCTCAGACGGCGCTGGGGAGACGGATGGCTCAGACGGCGCTGGGGAGACGGATGGCTCAGACGGCGCTGGGGAGACGGATGGCTCAGACGGCGCTGGGGAGACGGATGGCTCAGACGGCGCTGCGGAGACGGATGGCTCAGATGGCGCTGCGGAGACGGATGGCTCAGACTGATCCTGTCTGGCGGAAGGCTTTGGCTGCTCCTGTCTGGCGGAAGGCTCTAGCGGCTCCTGTCTGGCGGAAGGCTCTGTAGGCTCATGGCAGACGGGCGGCTTTGCAGGCTCATGGCAGACGGGCGGCTTTGAAGGCTCAATACAGACGGGCAGTTCATGCGGCGCTTGGCAGACGGACAGTTCAGGCGCCGTTGGGCAGACGGCAGACTCTGGCCGGCTGAGACGCACTGTAGGCCTGGTGCGTGGTGCCGGAACTGGAGGCACCGGACTGGAGACACGTGCGGGGAGCAGGGACAGGGCACACTGGACTCTCAAAGCGTACTATTTGCCTGGTGCGTGGTACCGGCACTGGTGGCACCGGGCTGAGGGCACGCACATCAGGACGAGTACGGGGAGAAGGAACAGTGTGTACAGGGCTCTGGAGACGCACAGGTGGCTTAGTGCGTGGTGCCGGAACTGGAGGCACTGGGCTGGAGACACGCACCATAGGGAGAGTGCGTGGAGGAGGAACAGGGCTCTGAAAACGCACTGGAAGCCTGGTGCGTAGTGTAGGCACTGGTGGTACTGGGCTGGGGCGGGGAGGTAGCGCCGGAAATACCGGACCGTGCAAGCGTACTGGCTCCCTTGAGCATTGAGCCTGCCCAACCTTACCTGGTTGAATGCTCCCCGTCGCCCGACCAGTGCGGGGAGGTGGAATAACCCGCACCGGGCTATGTAGGCGAACCGGGGACACCATGCGTAAGGCTGGTGCCATGTAAGCCGGCCCAAGGAGACGTACTGGTGGCCAGATATGTAGAGCCGGCTTCATGACATCCGGCTCAACGCTCAATCTAGCCCTACCAGTGCGGGGAGGTGGAATAACCCGCACTGGGCTATGCACACGTACAGGAGACACCGTGCGCTCTACTGCGTAACACGGTGTCTGCCCGTACTCCCGCTCTCCACGGTTAACCTGAGAAATGGGCGCAGGTCTCCTACCTGCCCTTGGCCCACTACCTCTTAGCCCCCCCCCAAGAAATTTTTGGGGTTTCTTCACGGGCTTCCGTGCTAGCCGCGTACCTTCATAAATCCGGTTTTGAGCTTCATTCTCCGGTTTCCAGCCACGTCTCTTTGCTGCCTCCTCATACCACCGCTCCTGGGCTCGCGCTGCTTCCATCTCCTCACGAGCGCAGCGATATTCCCCAATGTGCGCCCAGTGTCCTTTTCCCTCTAATACTTCCTCCCAAGTCCATGAGTCCTGATCTCTTGGCCGCTGCTCGAACTCACGCTGCTTGGTTCTGGATCGGTGGGTGGTTCTGTAACGGTAGTCCTCCTCCTCTTCATCCGAAGAGGAGGAGCATGGATTGAACCAAGGCGCAGCGTTGTGAAATGACATGATTTATTTAAGACACGACAAAACAACGAAGACAGAAAACGAACTATACTTGAATTAACTAACAAAATAACAAAACGAATGTAGACAGACCTGGACGACGAACTTACATGAAACACGGAAGAACGCAATAACAGGAAAACTGACTACACAAAAACCGAACGAACAAACATACCGAGAACAGTCCCGTGTGGCGTAACATACTGACACAGGAGACAACCACCCACAAACAAACAGTGTGAAAACACCTACCTTAATATGACTCTCAATCAGAGGAAATGAAAAACACCTGCCTCTAATTGAGAGCCATATTAGGTCACCCTTTAAACCAACATAGAAACAGAAAACATAGACTGCCCACCCAAACTCACGTCCTGACCAACTAACACATACAAAACTAACAGAAAACAGGTCAGGAACGTGACAGTATGCAGAGCAGAATTATAACTTCACCTGCTAGTTATCAACATCCAGAAAAGAGATGTTCAATTCTACAACCTCCTAAAAGGAAGCAATGCCCACACATTCCACCACAAAGCCCTCACCTACAGAGAGATGAACCTAGAGAAGAGTCCCCTCAGCCAGCTGGTTCTGGGGCTCTGTTCACAAACACAAACCGACCCAACCAAACTATAAGAAAGCAAAAAGATAACTAAATGGAAAGAATCAGCCAAACAAATTGGAATGCAATTTGGCCCTGAGCAGTGACTACACAGTGGCAAAATATCTGACCACTGTGACTGACCACAAATTTAGAAAATCATTGACTATGTACAGACTCAGTGAGCATAGCCTTGCTATTGAGAGACATCGCCATAGGCAGACCTGGCTCTCAAGAGAAGACAGGATATGTCTCCACTGTCCACAAAATGAGGTGGAAACTGAGCTGCACTTCCTGACCTCCTGCCAAATATATGACCACATTAGAGACACATATTTCCCTCAGATTACACAGACCCAAATGGAATTTGAAAACAAATCCAGCATTGATAAACTCCCACATCTGTTAGGCAAAATACCACCATGTGCAATCACAGTGGCAAGACGTGTGGCTTGTTGCCATGGGAAAAGGGCAACTAGTGGAGCACAAACAACATTGTAAATATCACCAATATTGATCTGTTTATAAGTATTGGTGGTATTTGTAGTACTATTTGTACTACTATTCGTACTACAACTATTTGCACATTGCAAAAAAACTGTACATAACTGATGATATAACACTTGAAATGTCTTTATCTTTTTGAAACCTTTTTGACTGCAATGTTTACTGTTAATAGTTTTTTGTTGATGTTGTTAAATTTGTTTCTTCTCAGTTTTAATTCTTGTTTATTTCACTTGCTTTGGCAATGAAATGAAATTGAATTGAAATTGAAAGAGAGAGTGAGAGACATGGAGAGGGAGAGAGAGACGGAGAGGGAGAGGGAGAAGTGTTCACCAGCATATGCATTGATGGCTCCCTAGAGGCAAGGAGAGGAGAGGGAGGAATGTAAGGAGAGAGGGAGCAAAAGACATAAAATAGAGGAAGAGATATATAGAGAGAGGCAGGAAGGAGGGGTAGAGCTAAAAACTCAATACAAAGACAGAGAAATAGACCTACTCTAAAGCCTGTGGACGGTGGTGAACGTTAACAGGGTGAGGAAAGACTCTGGGGTTGACGACTCCTATGATGCATGGCACCCTTGCTTGACTTAGTGTGACAACATTGTCTATGTCCACTCTCTGAACATGCGTCACTCAAAGAGATGAGAGTATGGTGACCTGTCCGAACTTAAAGAAGCTATACGTTCAATTCAACAACGGACCAGTCAATTTGACATCAAGAGATTTGCTGGCCCCAGTCAATTTGACAATAGAGACAGTTTGTGTGTTACATTGTTACACGTAGTACCTTTAATCCTATCTATATCTCTTTCTTTTGCTCTTTCTCTCTCAAGCTCTCTCTCTCTGTCTGTCTCTCGCTCTCTCCCTCTCTCTCCCATTTTTTTCTCTGTCTTCCATTTTTCTCTTTCTCTCTATAACGGTTATCTCCCTCTCTCTGGGTTTCTTTTTCTTTGCCCTTCTCTCTCTGTCATTCTCTCTCTGTCATTCTCTCTCTGTCATTCTCTCTCTCTGTCATTCTCTCTCTCTGTCATTCTCTCTCTCTGTCATTCTCTCTCTCTGTCATTCTCTTTCTGTCATTCTCTCTCTGTCATTCTCTCTCTATCTCTCTCTCTCTGTCATTCTCTCTCTCTGTCATTCTCTCTCTCTGTCATTCTCTCTCTCTATCTCTCTCTCTCTGTCATTCTCTCTCTCTGTCATTCTCTCTCTCTATCTCTCTCTCTCTGTCATTCTCTCTCTCTGTCATTCTCTCTCTCTCTCTCTCTCTCTCTCTCATTCTCTCTCTGTCATTCTCTCTCTCTATCTCTCTCTCTCTGTCATTCTCTCTCTGTCATTCTCTCTCTCTATCTCTCTCTCTCTGCCCTTCTCTCTCTGTCATTCTCTCTCTCTGTCATTCTCTTTCTGTCATTCTCTCTCTGTCATTCTCTCTCTCTATCTCTCTCTCTCTGTCATTCTCTCTCTCTGTCATTCTCTCTCTCTATCTCTCTCTCTCTGTCATTCTCTCTCTCTGTCATTCTCTATCTCTCTCTCTCTGTCATTCTCTCTCTCTGTCATTCTCTCTCTCTATCTCTCTCTCTCTCTCATTCTCTCTCTGTCATTCTCTCTATCTCTCTCTCTCTGTCATTCTCTCTCTGTCATTCTCTCTCTCTATCTCTCTCTCTCTGTCATTCTCTCTCTGTCATTCTCTCTCTCTATCTCTCTCTCTATCTCTGTGTAATGTTGCTTCCACAACACCCATTTTCCTCTCCATCCACCAGATGCTGTAAAATAATAGTTTATCGTCTTTGTTTCCAAATGTGCTACATCACTATCAGCTGCTCTCCCCTAGCCTTCCTCTCTTCATCACAACATTCTGTTCCTGCAGTCTCCCCTCTGAGCTTTGTCCTTCCTGGTTCCCCCTGATCCACTGTCTTCTCTCAGCCATGTTGTCTAATCCCAGCCTCGCAAGCCGCCAGGTCTCGCGAACTTACATGGCTTTTCGCTACGCAGCGGTAATCAGTCTGGTAATTACAGGGCTAATCTAATCCCTCTGTGACCAATAAATAGACAGCAGAAACTCAGAACAGATACGATCTTCCAGACCTGGGTTCAAATACTACTTGATATCTTTCAAATAATGTGTGTGTTCTATTGTGCCTGGACTGCCAGAGGGGCGAGGTTGTGCCTGGACTGCCAGAGGGGCGAGGTTGTGCCTGGACTGCCAGAGGGGCGAGGTTGTGCCTGGACTGCCAGAGGGGCGAGGTTGTGCCTGGACTGCCAGAGGGGCGAGGTTGTGCCTGGACTGCCAGAGGGGCGAGGTTGTGCCTGGACTGCCAGAGGGGCGAGGTTGTGCCTGGACTGCCAGAGGGGCGAGGTTGTGCCTGGACTGCCAGAGGGGCAGGTTTGCAATTGTGAGACTATTCTATTGCTCCAGGCAAGTCCAGGCAAGGATTTCAAATAGTATTTTAACCCATGTCTTCTATCTTCGTTGGCTTAGGGATGTTCAGTGTAGCCCTCCACTACTAGTCATAACTCTGACTGAAGAATACAGATACAGAAATAATAGTATTCTCCTTTGCTACAGTTGGTGGATTTGATATGGAAAAGTAAGACGCCTATTTGGTGCAAAAAAGAAAGATACAAAAAGAATACATCTCTGTGCGTGTTATTCGCAGAAACAGCAGCCAATTGGTTGGAGCACGGAGCAGACCAGTGACGACAATGGACCCACTAGGAGAGGAGACGAGGATAGGAGGACAAGAATAAAGTTTGGGCAGGGTCAGTCCTGTCCTTGCTCTCTACTCCTCTGGGAAGGGAGTAAATAAAGACAGAAAATGAGTTGCATTCTTTGTGATTGACATAACCCTCCTAAACATCCACTGATATGGTGTCCATATTAGGAATACATGTCCAATGCCAGGGCCTATGGATGGAGATGAAGCTGGGCTGGGTAGAGGTAGCGGTTGTTGGAGATTAGCTGTGAAAAACTCATTGGATAAATTGAACTGCCAGAGAGAATATACAAAGGTGCTATCTACAGTCGTGGCCAAAAGTTTGAGAATGACACAAATATTAAATTCCACAAAGTTTGCTGCTTCAGTGTCTTTAGTTATTTTTGTCAGATTTTGCTATGGAATACTGAAGTATAATTACAAGCATTTCATAAGTGTCAACGGCTTTTATTGACAATTACATGAAATGCAAAGAGTCAATGCAAAGAGTCAATATTTGCAGTGTTGACCATTCTTTTTCAAGACCTCTGCAATCCGCCCTGGCATGCTGTCAATTAACTTCTGGGCCACATCCTGACTGATGGCAGGATGCACTCACACCTGCCTGCTGCCATTCCTGAGCAAGCTCAGTACTGGTTGTGCCCCGATCCCGCAGCTGAATTAACTTTAGGAGACGGTCCTGGCGCTTGCTGGACTTTCTTGGTCGCCCTGAAGCCGTCTTCACAACAATTGAACCGCTCTCCTGGAAGTTCTTGATGATCTGATAAATGGTTGATTTAGGTGCAATCTTACTGGCAGCAATATCCTTGCCTGTGAAGCCCTTTTTGTTCAAAGCAATGATGACGGCACGTGTTTCCTTGCAGGTAACTATGCTTGACAGAAGAAGAACAATGATTCCAAGCACCACCCTCCTTTTGAAGCTTCCAGTCTGTTGTTCGAACTCAATCAGCATGACAGAGGGATCTCCAGCCTTGTCCTCGTCAACACTCACACCTGTGTTAACAAGAGAATCACTGACATGATGTCAGCTGGTCCTTTTGTGGCAGTGCTGAAATGCAGTGGAAAGGTTTTTTGGGGATTCAGTTAATTTGTATGGCAAAGAGGGACTTTGCAATTAATTGCAATTCATCTGATCACTCCTCATAACATTCTGGAGTATATGCAAATTGCCATCATACAAACTGAGGCAGCAGAAAATTAATATTTGTGTCATTCTCAAAACGTTTGGCCACGACTGTAGAACCTAAAAGAGTTCTTTGGCTGTCCCCATTGCAGAACCCTTTGAAGAACCCTTATTGGTTCCAGGTAGAACCCTCTGTGAAAAGAGTTCTACATGGAACCCAGAAGGGTTCTACCTGAAACCAAAAAGGGTTCTACCTGGAACCAAAAAGGGTTCTCCTGTGAAGATAACCGAAGAACCCTTTTGGAACCCTTTTTTCTAAGAGTGTATGTAGATGAGGATTGTTTTTCTCTAACCTTGCAGGCTTCCATAGTGCTGCACCAACCTCTAAGCTCTATACCCAAAGACAAAGAGCTGACTGATTAAACATGAAGGAAGCAACTGGTGAGGAAGTGGCTGTTTTGAAAAAGGAACGCTTTCCTCATATATAGTCTTTATGTAGCTGGTCGTGGTAGGCTCTGTTGTCTCTGCAGTGTATAGATGTGTCTAGTGGCTCATGCAGACATACAGAATCCAATATATTCGGACTTTCAGCTAGACTCGTTTGAGGCTCATTTTCCTTACTCTTCCATGGTAGATCTTGGGTACTGAAGATCTCCTTTTTCATCACTTATAAGTAATGGTACTACTGTAGTCCTTCAGGCCATATTTCATTGTTTTCATTATGTGGAGTGGTACTTCTCACAAGTTTCCAATTTAAAAGATGGACTATTCACAGAGTGGAGATTCAATCAGAGAGCACAGACAAGCCCTTAACAATGATTTAATGAGATAATTACTTTGATTTTATTAGCTGCTTTACAGAGTGTTTTCCTCCTTTCTTGGTCATTTTAATCAATCAGTCCTCATCTGTCATGTAAATTATATTAGCTGTCAGTTAAGCACTATTAGCTATGAACTTGTTCAAAACCCAATTATAGTTAGAATATACAAATAATTACAATATTAAAATTGCCTATATTCTCTATTAGAATGTTCTGTCCCTTCATCCTCAGGCATTTGAGTGACAGCTTTGTAATTTAACCGTAATTAGGATAACCACTTGAACTATGTGTCCATCGAAAATAACAGGTTTGTTCTTCAGCCTTCAAGGAAAACTATCTAGGAAATAATAATCTATTGTTTTAGAATAATGATTTCATTTGTTCAAGACAGCCCCATTTATCTCCATCCACTTCAATGTGATTATCAGTTACATTTTGAAATGTGTCCGTGGTTTATGTTGATATTGGGTGGGTATGACAGGGGTCTAGCTGGACACATGAGATTTGGTTTGTGGTGCCAAGATTAGTGTGACAGGGGTTACCCAAAAAAAGACCTCTCATTATTAGTTGACACTTCAGAAGTAGCAGCGTCAGCTTGGATTTAGGTCCCTTGCCTCCCCTTATCTTCCGGCATAATGTGGCCTGCATAGAGACAGGCTACCAGAGGAAGGTGCCACAAATAACCTTCCATGAGGCAAGTGCGTGTGTATTCGTGTGTATATGTGTGTATGTGTGTGCGTGCCTGCGTGTGCATGCATGCAAGTACAATTGGTTCTGAATGTGTGTGTGAGGGTAGCAAATAATAATTTGTTAAAGACACCTCATCTGTCAATAAACGTAGGTTCGACAACATCTTGATTGACAGGTTGTTGATTGACAGGTTACTCACATCCTGAATGTCACAATGTTGTCTGTCTCACACAGTGGATCTGTCCAAATGAAGATGACGTCATGTGACACTGAGTGATATATCAGTCTGTCGAGGGCATCGATTAATAAGCCCTCAGGTGCTTCATGGATGAATGGCTCTCCTATCCTGGGGATCCTAGAGAAATAAGATCTTATAAGAGAGGAGGGAGACTCACCCGTAGTCCTGGTTGTCCCTTACTGTTATGATACTAACTAAGGTTAGTGTTAGGAGATCCATGACTACCACTTCCACACTACATCCCCAGGCTGCAGGTTTGCTTGGTGGCCATGAGGCTACTGGTTTGTTTGGTGGCCATGAGGCTGCAGGTTTGCTTGGTGGCCATGAGGCAGCTGGTTTGTTTGGTGGCCATGAGGCTGCTGGTTTGCTTGGTGGCTATGAGGCTGCTGGTTTGTTTGGTGGGCATGAGGCTGCTGGTTTGTTTGGTGGCCATGATGCTGCTGGTTTGTTTGGTGGCCATGAGGATGCTGGTTTGCTTGGTGGCCATGATGATGCTGGTTTGTTTGGTGGCCATGAGGATGCTGGTTTGTTTGGTGGCCATGAGGATGCTGGTTTGTTTGGTGGCCATGAGGCTCCTGGTTTGTTTGGTGGCCATGAGGCTCCTGGTTTGTTTGGTGGCCACGATGCTGCTGGTTTGTTTGGTGGCCATGATGCTGCTGGTTTGCTTAGTGGCCATGAGGCTGCTGGTTTGCTTAGTGGCCATGAGGCTGCTGGTTTGTTTGGTGGTCATGAGGCTGCTGGTTGGTTTGGTGGCCATGAGGCTGCTGGTTGGTTTGGTGGCCATGAGGCTGCTGGTTCGTTTGGTGGCCATGAGGCTGCTGGTTGGTTTGGTGGCCATGAGGATGCTGGTTTGTTTGGTGGCCATGAGGCTGCTGGTTTGTTTGGTGGCCATGAGGCTGCTGGTTGGTTTGGTGGCCATGAGGATGCTGGTTTGTTTGGTGGCCATGATGCTGCTGGTTTGTTTGGTGGCCATGAGGCTGCTGGTTTGTTTGGTGGCCATGATGCTGCGGGTTTGTTTGGTGGCCATGATGCTGCTGGTTTGTTTGGTGGCCATGATGCTGCTGGTTTGTTTGGTGGCCATGATGCTGCGGGTTTGTTTGGTGGCCATGAGGCTGCTGGTTTGCTTGGTGGCCATGAGGCTGCTGGTTTGTTTGGTGGCCATGAGGCTGCTGGTTTGTTTGGTGGCCATGAGGATGCTGGTTTGTTTGGTGGCCATGAGGCTGCTGGTTTGTTTGGTGGCCATGAGGCTGCTGGTTTGTTTGGTGGCCATGAGGATGCTGGTTTGTTTGGTGGCCATGAGGATGCTGGTTTGTTTGGTGGCCATGAGGCTGCTGGTTTGTTTGGTGGCCATTAGGCAGCTGGTTTGTTTGGTGGCCATGAGGATGCTGGTTGGTTTGGTGGCCATGAGGCTGCTGGTTTGTTTGGTGGCCATAAGGCCTTTTGTTGGCTTTGAGACTTTAGTTCGGGGAATGCATGTTTGTATTTTTCCTTTGTGTATGTTTATTTTTGTCACCATCTGAACAAATAATAATCCACTTGGACTGGCCAACCTAGAGGTCAAGAAGGAGCTGGCTCTGGACCTGAGGCAAGGTTGTTGTCTCCTGGGTACACGCGTTCAACACCTGGTCGCATACGCTCACATTTATGCACACATCACATCAGGTTACAGACCATGTAGCTAGGCCTAAGACCCCTAGACGAGTGCAGCAAAATAAAATCATTGGGCTAGTTACTGGTGTCGTAACATATGGGGGCTCGTCCGGGATGAATGTTAACAGATGTTAGCGTTTGTGGTTCACCTTCGCCACTAAGGAAAAGCATTTTCTGGGAACTACTGCTCTGTGTGCGTATGTGTATGTGTGTGTGTGTGTGTGCATGTTTGTGCGTGCATGCGTGTGCGTGCGTGCGTTCGTGTGTGTGCGTGCGTGTGTGTGTGCGTGTGCAAGTAGACATAGGCACAAGTATGCATATTTTGTGTATGTCCCCTTAAGCAGTATGTGTGTATATATACACTGCTCAAAAAAATAAAGGGAACACTTAAACAACACAATGTAACTCCAAGTCAATCACACTTCTATGAAATCAAACTGTCCACTTAGGAAGCAACACTGATTGACAATAAATTTCACATGCTGTTGTGCAAATGGAATAGACAAAAGGTGGAAATTATAGGCAATTAGCAAGACACCCCCAAAAAAGGAGTGATTCTGCAGGTGGTGACCACAAACAACTTCTCAGTTCCTATGCTTCCTGGCTGATGTTTTGGTCACTTTTGAATGCTGGCGGTGCTCTCACTCTAGTGGTAGCATGAGACGGAGTCTACAACCCACACAAGTGGCTCAGGTAGTGCAGTTCATCCAGGATGGCACATCAATGCGAGCTGTGGCAAAAAGGTTTGCTGTGTCTGTCAGCGTAGTGTCCAGAGCATGGAGGCGCTACCAGGAGACAGGCCAGTACATCAGGAGACGTGGAGGAGGCCGTAGGAGGGCAACAACCCAGCAGCAGGACCGCTACCTCCGCCTTTGTGCAAGGAGGTGCACTGCCAGAGCCCTGCAAAATGACCTCCAGCAGGCCACAAATGTGCATGTGTCTGCTCAAACGGTCAGAAACAGACTCAGTCCCCTAGTCTGCAGGTCTTGACCTGGGTTGGTAGGTCCTGGGGAAGCAGACAGCTGGCAATAATATGTCTGGAGCCCATCAACTACCTGCAGAAGCACAGAGTTAAGGGAAGACCGCAGGACCTGCTGGCTGAAGAAATCAGTCCCACTCAGACCTCTAGAACAAAGCACGTCTGTACAGCAAACCTCTGTGTATAACTGACCTCTATCATAACTGTGTGAAGTCATCTGAAATTGTAATACAATTCATGGAATGGGTAACATTTTAATATATATTTATACAATATATATATATATAAAAACAATAATAAATGACCTCTATCAAATAAAAGCACACACACACACACACACACTGCTGTGCACACACTCACACACACACATGCACGCGCGTGCGCAGGAAAAACACAGTCACAGATAAACATGGGTGAACACACACAGTGTGAGAGGCCGCACTGTCATCACCTCTTATAACTACCAGACAGATGGAGGTGGGATGGAGAAAATAATTGCCTCACTCGCAAATCACAAAGGACAACATGACCAGCCATCACTTATCACATCAAAACCAATCCAAGGACGGTTATTAAGTCCTGACCAAAACCCAACCATGCAATCATGAAAGCACAACCAAATAATAACTCAGTAACAAGTCTGTCTCAATACAGCACGGTGTGAGTCACTCCTCGTTCCACTGTTGGTCATTAGTTCTATAAAAGTACTTTCTCTCATTAGTGGTGAATTTAGGATCTCAGGAGCCATGATAGATCCTCCTCCTGTCCCTGCAGGCAGGGCTGGAATAAAACACTGTCCTTGGCTTGGTGGGTGAATCACCACAGAATGGGTAAGGCTGAGTGAACACTCACAACCAGTCTTGTAGCAAGCTGCTGACTGCATTATTGGACGTTTGTCCTAGGTAGTTACAAGTACAGAGCAGAAGTGGTCATTCATCCACCAGAGGGCAAGTGATTTGATGTGCCAATTGTTTAAAAACATGTAATGACTAATTATAATTCTAAGGTGCTCTGAGACATTAATAATGTAGCAATGAGCATGTTTACAGGCACAATTGTCAGTATCTCCCAAAGGAGATGTGGGTGTGGAGTCAGGCGTAGGAGAAAGCAAGTTTCGAAAAGGGCGTTTAATTAACAAGTCCAAAGAACAGGAAAAACAGGACTACAACAGTAGCCTCAAACCACCCAGACACCGCCCGGGGAAAAACACCTGTTAAACAGGACTACAACAGTAGCCTCAAACCACCCAGACACCGCCCGGGGAAAAACACCTGTTAAACAGGACTACAACAGTAGCCTCAAACCACCCAGACACCGCCCGGGGAAAAACACCTGTTAAACAGGACTACAACAGTAGCCTCAAACCACCCAGACACCGCCCGGGGAAAAACACCTGTTAAACAGGACTACAACAGTAGCCTCAAAGCACCCAGACACCGCCCGGGGAAAAACACCTGTTAAACAGGACTACAACAGTAGCCTCAAACCACCCAGACACCGCCCGGGGAAAAACACCTGTTAAACAGGACTACAACAGTAGCCTCAAACCACCCAGACACCGCCCGGGGAAAAACACCTGTTAAACAGGACTACAACAGTAGCCTCAAACCACCCAGACACCGTCCGGGGAAAAACACCTGTTAAACAGGACTACAACAGTAGCCTCAAACCACCCAGACACCGCCCGGGGAAAAACACCTGTTAAACAGGACTACAACAGTAGCCTCAAACCACCCAGACACCGCCCGGGGAAAAACACCTGTTAAACAGGACTACAACAGTAGCCTCAAACCACCCAGACACCGCCCGGGGAAAAACACCTGTTAAACAGGACTACAACAGTAGCCTCAAACCACCCAGACACCGCCCGGGGAAAAACACCTGTTAAACAGGACTACAACAGTAGCCTCAAACCACCCAGACACCGCCCGGGGAAAAACACCTGTTAAACAGGACTACAACAGTAGCCTCAAACCACCCAGACACCGCCCGGGGAAAAACACCTGTTAAACAGGACTACAACAGTAGCCTCAAACCACCCAGACACCGCCCGGGGAAAAACACCTGTTAAACAGGACTACAACAGTAGCCTCAAACCACCCAGACACCGCCCGGGGAAAAACACCTGTTAAACAGGACTACAACAGTAGCCTCAAACCACCCAGACACCGTCCGGGGAAAAACACCTGTTAAACAGGACTACAACAGTAGCCTCAAACCACCCAGACACCGTCCGGGGAAAAACACCTGTTAAACAGGACTACAACAGTAGCCTCAAACCACCCAGACACCGTCCGGGGAAAAAAACACCTGTTAAACAGAACCCAAGAAAACGCAACCCAAAACTAAATGACAGCACATGAAACAATCCCTCACAAAACCCAGAGGAAATGTCGAGATTTAAATACCCCCCCCCTAATTACCCAAATAGAACACACAAGACAGACATAACCAAATGAAAAGGAAAAAGGATCGGTGGCAGCTAGTAGACCGAGCGCCGCCCGAACAGGGAGAGGAGCCACCTTCGGTGGAATAATAAACAATAATAATTTGATTTTAAACTGATTACGGCAGTAGGAAGCGTATGGCAATAGTAAGCATACACCGATGAAAATATTCTAGTTTTCTAAGCAGTCTTTCCATTTATTAGGACATGTAAACAGCGTAAGCGGTGTTCCAGCAGAACAAGCCTCACTCTTATGGGTGAGTGAATTGAGTTCAGAAAAACTGAAAATATGCATCTTGGAAATCATTTTGTGCATTTATTTAAGTCCCATCAGGTAGCCTGATTTCAGATGTGTCCATGTAAACAGGATTAAAATAATTATTCTTGCAAAGCAAGACCACCTCTCTGCTGCATAGCTGGATCTCAAACTCTTAAGTCATTGGAGGACACCAACACAGCCTCTTCCACTATAATTCCAGGGAGGTGAAGTCAACACCTATTTGATTATGCTCAGGGTTGGGTAGGTTACTTTCTAAATGTTATCCGTTACAATTATTAGTTACCTGTCCAAAATTGTAATCAGTAACGTAAATTTTGGATTACCCAAACTCAGTAACGTAATCTGTTTACTTTCAGTTACTTTTAGATTACTTCCCCTTAAGAGACATTCGAAGAAGAGAAAAATGAATATTATCAATTGAACAACATATTTTGCAGGATAAATCAATGTTAGAGTTTACATAGCTGACCTTAAATTGATGTTGCATTTTGTAGGCTTCTTCTAACCCATTGCTTTCTACTTCAATACAAATATTAATACAATTAGGGTATATCTTTACAATATAAAATAAAGCCTGTCAGATTTACAGTCATTACAATTATTTAATACCCCTTGATTGACTGATTGGGCTAATTGCTTTGAATTGAAAAATAAATTCTACTCTCATGGAATGGCATGCTTTGAGCACTACCAAAAAGTGCTTTTTGCATGTGAAAAATGAATGCCATATGCTGCATTTGTTATCGACCTATTGTTTACATTTGTGTTGGTGACACTTTAAATCTATCAAAGTGCATGTGTGAGTTCGAGCATGTGTCCATTAGGCCAAGGGACATTATTTTTGAATCAGCATGAATTAGATTGAGCAATAAAAGCCACCCTCGTTGTCTTTGTAAATGAAACTTGTTTCTGACAGTATGTGGAGCACAATACCATGGAGGAGTTTAGAAGGGAGGAATTCACTCAAACTTGTATTCCATAGGCTGGGATCCGCACTATGAAGTTGTGGCACTGTTTTTACTGGCTGGCCAAAAACAATGATTGATAGGCAGTTTAATGTTCTTCAGTTCAACCATTATTAGGTGAAAATACACAAATACTGTACATTTGTGAACAGCCATACAAAACAACCAAAATCTTTAAGGTGCATATAGCTAAATGAATAAAATAAAATAACATGTTATTTGTCACATGCTTTGTAAACAACAGGTATAGACTAACAGTGAAATGCTTACTTACGGGCCCTTCCCAACAATGCAGAGAGAAAGAAAAAATAAATAGTAGAAAAATTTAAAAATAATAACACAAGGAATGAATACACAATGAGTAACGATATATACAGATATATACAGGCTATATACAGAGGGTACCAGTACTGAGTCAATGTGCAGGGGTATGAGGTAATTGAGGTAGATATGTATATATAAATAGGGATAAAGTGACTAGGCAACGGGATAGATAATAAACAATAATAGCAGCCTATGTGATGAGTCAAAAGAGTTAGTGCAGAAAGTGTCAATGCAGCTATTGGTTAACTATTTAACTAACTATTTAGCAGTCTTGAGGCATGGGGGTAGAAGCTGTTCAGGGTCCTGTTGGTTCCAGACTTGGTGCATTGTACCGCTTGCCGTGCAGTAGCAGAGAGAAAAGTCTATAACTTCGGTGGCAGGAGTTTTTGACAATTTTAGGGCCTTCCTCTGACACCGCTTGGTATAGCGGTCCTGGATGGCAGGGATATCGGCCCCAGTGATGAACTGGACAGTACGCACTACCCTCTGTAGCGTCTTGCGGTCGGAGGCCAAGCAGTTGCCATACCAGGCGGTGACGCAGCCAATCAAGAAGCTGTCAATGGTGCAGCTATATAACTTTTTGAGGATCTGAGGGCCCATGCCAAATCTTTTCAGCCTAATGAGGGGGAAGAGGCGTGGTTGTGCCCTCTTCACGACTGTGTTGATGTGTGTGGACCATGATAGTTCCTTAGTGATCTGGACACCGAGGAACTTGAAGCTCATCAGGAAGTCCAGGATCCAGTTGCAGAGGGAGGTTTTTAATCCCAGGGTCCTTAGCGTAGTGATGGTGGGCACAATGGTGTTCAAAGCTGAGCTGTAGTCAAATTGGATGTATAATCTTTGCATGACGACAACAGTCGCAGCATTGGAAGACATAGCTTGGACTGTAGCCTACAAAAGCCTATTCCTGCTCTTTTCCCACAATCAATAAAATGCATTTGGTGTGTCATCATAGTGGTCTCTGACTTGTGGTCAGACTCGCTCAGGCGGAACCAAACTTCATTTTGCACCTTTTTTCAATGCTGATTTGAGATTTGAGTATCATCGAGAAAACAGAAAGGTGTCATAATGTGTCATATGTATTCAGAAACATCCTTTCTGAATTTAAAAGTAATCCTAGAAGAAATCATGTAGTATTTCAAAAGTATCTGTAATCTGATTACAATAATTTTGCTGATAACGTGACGGATTACAGTTTTACAGTTACAGTTTTTTTGTAATCCGTTACATGTAATATGTGCATACAGTGTATTCAGAAAGTATTCAGACCCCTTGACTTTTTCCACATTTGTTATGTTACAGCCTTTTTCTAAAATAGATTAAATAAAAACATTTCCTCATCAATCTACACACAATACCCCATAATGACAAACGAAAACAGGTTTTTAGAAATACCTTATTTACATAAGTATTCAGACCCTTTGCCATGAGACGCGAAATTGAGCTCAGGTGCATCCTGTTTCTATTGATCATCCTTCAGATGTTTCTACAACTTGATTGTAGTCCTCCTACGGTAAATTCAATTGATTGGACATGATTTGGAAAGGCACACACCTGTCTATATAAGGTCCCACAGTGTATATCAGAGTAAAACACAAGCCGCGAGGCCAAAGGAATAGTCCGTAGAGCTCCGAGACAGGATTGTGTCGAGGCACAGATCTGGGGAAGGGTATGAAAAAATGTATGCAGCATTGAAGGACCACAAGAACACAGTGGTCTCCATCATTCTTAAATGGAAGAAGTTTGGAACCACCAAGACTCTTCCTAGAGCTGGCCGCCCGGCCAAACTGAGCAATTGGGGGAGAAGGGCCTTGGTCAGGGAGGTGACCAAGAACCTGATGGTCACTCTGACAGTGCTCCAGAGTTCCTCTGTGGCGATGGGAGAACCTTCCAGAAGGACAACCATCTCTGCCGCATTCCACCAATCAGGCCTTAATGGTAGAGTGGCCAGACGGAAGCCACTCCTCAGTAATTGGCACATGACAGCCCGCTTGAAGTTTACCAAACGGCACCTAAAGGACTTTAAAACCATGAGAAACAAGATTCTCTGGTCTGATCAAACCAAGATTGAACTCTTTGGCCTGAATGCCAAGCGTCACGTCTGGAGAAAACCTGGCACCATCCCTAAGGTGAAGCATGGTGGTGGCAGCATCATGGTGTGGGGATGTTTTTCAGCGACAGGGACTGGAAAAATAGTCAGGATCGAGGGAAAGATGAACGGAGCAAAGTACAGAGAACTCCTTGATGAAAACCTGCTCCAGAGCGCTCAGGACCTCAGACTGGGACGAAAGGTTCACCTTCCAACAGGACAACGACCCTAAGCACACAGCCAAGACAATGCAGGAGTGGCTTCGGGACAATCTCTGAATGTCCTTGAGTGGCCCAGCCAGAGCCCGGACTTGAAACCGATTGAACATCTCTGGAGAGACCTGATAATAGCTGTTCAGCTTGAGAGGACCTGCAGAGAAGAATGGGAGAATCTCCCCAAATACAGATGTGCCAAGCTTGTAACATCATACCCAAAAAGACGAGACTGTAATTGCTGCCAAAGGTGCTTCAACAAAGAACTGAGTAAAAGGTCTGAATACTTATGTTAACAGTGATATTTACGTTTTTTTTAATACATATATAAGGTTGCAAAAAAAATATTTGACCTGTTTTTGCTTTGTCATTATGGGGTATTGTGTGTAGATTGATGAGGGGGAAACTATTTAATCAATTTTACAATAAGGCTGTAACGTAACAAAATGTGGAAAAGGTGAAGGGGTCTGAATACATTCCGGCACTGTACGTGCATATGGATCATACGTACATACCTACACGTACGCTACGGTCACAAGACGCAGGCCTCCTAATTGTCCCTAGAATTTCTAAGCAAACAGCTGTAGGCAGGGCTTTCTCCTATAGATCTCCATTTTTATGGAATAGTCTGCCTACCCATGTGAGAGACGCAGACTCGGTCTCAACCTTTAAGTCTTTACTGAAGACTTATCTCTTCAGTAGGTCATATGATTGAGTGTAGTCTGGCCCAGGAGTGTGAAGGTGAACGGAAAGGCTCTGGAGCAACGAACCGCCCTTGCTGTCTCTGCCTGGCCGGTTCCCCTCTCTCCACTGGGATTCTCTGCCTCTAACCCTATTACAGGGGCTGAGTCACTGGCTTACTGGTGCTCTTTCATGCCGTCCCTAGGAGGGGTGCGTCACTTGAGTGGGTTGAGTTACTGACGTGATCTTCCTGTCTGGGTTGGCGCCCCCCCTTGGTTTGTGCTGTGGTGGAGATCTTTGTGGGCTATACTCGGCCTTGTCTCAAGATGGTAAGTTGGTGGTTGAAGATATCCCTCTAGTGGTGTGGGGGCTGTGCTTTGGCAAAGTGGGTGGGGTTATATCCTTCCTGTTTGGCCCTGTCCGGGGGTATCATCGGATGGGGCCACAGTGTCTCCTGACCCCTCCTGTCTCAGCCTCCAGTATTTATGCTGCAGTAGTTTGTGTGTCGGGGGGCTAGGGTCAGTTGGTTATATCTGGAGTACTTCTCCTGTCTTATCCGGTGTCCTGTGTGAATTTAAGTATGCTCTCTCTAATTCTCTCCTTCTCTCTTTCTTTCTCTCTCTCTGAGGACCTGAGCCCTAGGACCATGCGTCAGGACTACCGGGCATGATGACTCCTTGCTGTCCCCAGTCCACCTGGCCTTGCTGCTGTTCCAGTTTCAACTGTTCTGCCTGCGGCTATGGAACCCTGACCTGTCCACCGGACGTGCTACCTGTCCCAGACCTGCTGTTTTCAACTCTCTAGAGACCGCAGGAGCGGTAGAGATACTCTTAATGATCGGCTATGAAAAGCCAACTGACATTTACTCCTGATTATTATTTGACCATGCTGGTCATTTATGAACATTTGAACATCTTGGCCATGTTCTGTTATAATCTCCACCCGGCACAGCCAGAAGAGGACTGGCCACCCCTCATAGCCTGGTTCCTCTCTAGGTTTCTTCCTAGGTTTCGGCCTTTCTAGAGAGTTTTTCCTAGCCGCCGTGCTTCTACACCTGCATTGCTTGCTATTTGGGGTTTTAGGCTGGGTTTCTGTACAGAACTTCGAGATATTAGCTGATGTACGAAGGGCTATATAAAATAAACTTGATTTGATATGTAACAGATTACATGTAATCCATTACTCCCCAACCCAATTATGCTGGACATGTTCACTCAGAACACACAGGCAGCAAGGGACAGTCAGTTTACTCTCAATCTATGACCTCCTTTGTGTCCAAAGGTTCAGGCAACTCCCTTACCCATGTAAAATGCCTCAACATAAGTCTATCCCTACACACCAAGGGCTGTCCTGAAAACCCGTGTATCTAGATTTTTGTAAATGTTTATTATTCTACATAAATTGAAAGTAGTCATTGCCCTGCATATGTTGTAAACATTTTATGGATCAAGGATCAGTTAAAAACATACGAAACCTTGTGTCAACTTCCAAGATTCAATGATATTAGGTCTGAAAACAACTGCAAAAAAAAATACTTCTTGGAGATACTAGTTTTTTTTTTCTTTGCACACCTGCCTCCCCCACACCCAACGTCCCAGACAGACAAAGAGAATTCCAGACACAAAGCTGATTTATTCGCATCAACCTGGTCCCATGGAGGTATCAGATTCAAGCTGCTCTCCACAGTGTAATGTATACATGAATCAAAGTTTCCATTGACAAGTGTGCTCAAACTTCCGGACCAAAGAGGAGCGAAAGGACGGACCAAAGAGGAGAGAAAGGACAGACCAAAGAGGAGAGAAAGGACGGACCAAAGAGGAGAGAAAGGACGGACCAAAGAGGAGAGAAAGGACGGACCAAAGAGGAGAGAAAGGACAGACCAAAGAGGAGAGAAAGGACAGACCAAAGAGGAGAGAAAGGACGGACCAAAGAGGAGAGAAAGGACGGACCAAAGAGGAGAGAAAGGACAGACCAAAGAGGAGAGAAAGGACGGACCAAAGAGGAGAGAAAGGACGGACCAAAGAGGAGAGAAAGGACGGACCAAAGAGGAGAGAAAGGACGGACCAAAGAGGAGAGAAAGGACAGACCAAAGAGGAGAGAAAGGACGGAACAAAGAGGAGAGAAAGGACGGACCAAAGAGGAGAGACAGGACGGACCAAAGAGGAGAGAAAGGACAGACCAAAGAGGAGAGAAAGGACGGACCAAAGAGGAGAGAAAGGACGGACCAAAGTGGAGAGAAAGGACGGACCAAAGAGGAGAGAAAGGACGGACCAAAGAGGAGAGAAAGGACGGACCAAAGAGGAGAGAAAGGACAGACCAAAGAGGAGAGAAAGGACAGACCAAAGAGGAGAGAAAGGACGGACCAAAGAGGAGAGAAAGGACGGACCAAAGAGGAGAGAAAGGACGGACCAAAGAGGAGAGAAAGGACGGACCAAAGAGGAGAGAAAGGACAGACCAAAGAGGAGAGAAAGGACGGACCAAAGAGGAGAGAAAGGACGGACCAAAGAGGAGAGAAAGGACGGACCAAAGAGGAGAGAAAGGACGGACCAAAGAGGAGAGACAGGACGGACCAAAGAGGAGAGAAAGGACGGACCAAAGTGGAGAGAAAGGACGGACTAAAGAGGAGAGAAAGGACGGACCAAAGAGGAGTGAAAGAGAGGCCAGAGGAAATATGGCACCACATTTAGTTTCAATTTCTCTCTTGAAATAGTCTGCAGGCAGGTCTAATTATATATGATATGGTCCTTGGCTGCAGGCCCAGTTGTTTGACTGCCAGGTATTTCTAAAGAAATTGATTTGTAAAAAATTACTTTTTCCAGCAAGATAGAAGGATTCTGTCAACATTTTCTTTGAAATACTTTCAATTTTTTTTGCACATCTGAAGTCCAAGTATGCACCTTGAAAGTGTGTCCATAGTTATGAGAAATTAAGTGCATCGATAAATCGTAAGTCTTCAGTCCCAACTTAAGTACCTCATAGTTTTGCTAACTTTTTACTTCCTAGGACTATTACCTGCACTTTCTCATTCGGAGTAGCCTTCTATAGAAATTATCCAAGGTAGAAAATTCAAAGTCCGATCAGTCACATTATGCACAAACCACAAAACCTCACTTCCCCAAAATGTTGCATGTAAACTAACTGTAGCGGCTCAAACACAGCAACAACAGAAAAAAACTCAGTCTGTCGATTCAGAAGAACAACAATAGTTGACAGGAGCGCTTGCAAGCACTTCATTGTACTGTGTACATTTCACTGAATCCTGTGAAATCCAAATAGTTTTTTATTTGACAATAGACAATGCTGCAAGCCCCTTTCTCTCTAATGGCAGCTAAGTATTCATATATTCAAAATCTATCTTCGCTCCAGACTGGTTTATACACCAAATTTGTTAACTTAATGAAACTTTTCAGAAGTACAATGAGAGTCTGATGAGAGGATTTTTTTATTCTCAGTCATGTGATTGAGCCACTATTTAGCTCACGCTTCAGCAAACAGAAGTTACAACTGTGAAATCTGTCACTTCTGTTTATTGAACAAAATACAGTATCACTTCTGCTATTTTCATGTTGGTTACGTTGATCAGTAGGTCTATTGTTATTGAGTCATAAACTACAAATGGCAACACAGCCTAGCAACCCACATCAACACAACCTTTGGGTTGATTAACATTAATGATTAACATGATCACACCAGGGGGTGTAACGAATGACGTGAACCAGTAGGACTGTTGCAGATAGACAATGACAAGAACTGACACGATTCCCTTTTCTTAATGATACGTTTTACACAATCTACAGTTGAAGTCGGAAGTTTACATACACCTTAGCCAAATACATTTAAACTCAGTTTTTCACAATTCCTGACATTTAATTGTAGTAAAAATTACAGTCTTAGGTTAGTTAGGATCACCACTTTATTTTAAGGAATGTGAAATGTCAGAATAATAGTAGAGAGAACCATCTATTTAAGCTTTTATTTCTTTCATCACATTCCAAGTGGGTCAGAAGTTTACATACACTCAATTAGTATTTAGTAGCATTGCCTTTAAATTGTTTAACTTGGGTCAGTCATTTTAGGTAGCCTTCCACAAGCTTCCCACAATAAGTTGGGTGAATTTTGGCCCATTCCTCCTGACAGAGCTGGTGTAACTGAGTCAGGCTTGTAGGCCTCCTTGCTCGCACACGCTTTTTCAGTTCTGCCCACAAATGTTCTATAGGATTGAGGTCAGGGCTTTGCGATGGCCACTCCAATACCTTGATATTGTTGTCCTTAAGCCATTTTGCCACAACTTTGGAAGTATGCTTGGGGTCATTGTCCATTTAAAAGACCCATTTGCGACCAAGCTTTAACTTCCTGACTGATGTCTTGAGATGTTGCTTCAATATATCCACATCATTTTCCTTCCTCATGAAGCTATCTATTGTGTGAAGTACACCAGTCCCTCCTGCAGCCCCACAAAATGATGCTAACACCCATGTGCTTCACGGTTGGGATGGTGTTCTTCGGCTTGCAAGCCTCCCCTTTTTTCCTCCAAACATAACGATGGACATTATTGCTAAACAGTTCTATTTTTGTTTCATCAGACCACAGGACATTTCTCCAAAAAGTACAATCTTTTTCCCAATGTGCAGCTGGAAACCGTAGTCTGGCTTTTCTTTGGCGGTTTTGGAGCAGTGACTTCTTCCTTGCTGAGCGGCCTTTCAGGTTATGTCGATATAGGACTCGTTTTACTGTTGATATAGATACTTTTGTACCTGTTTCCTCCAGCATCATCACAAGGTCCTTTGCTGTTGTTCTGGAATTGATTTGCACTTTTCGCACCAAAATACGTTCATCTCTAGGAGACAGAATGCATCTCCTTCCTGAGCGGTATGATGGCTGCGTGGTCCCATAGTGTTTATTCTTGCGTACTATTATTTGTACAGATGAACGTGGTTCCTTCAGGCGTTTGGAAATTGCTCCCAAGGATGAACCAGACTTGTGGAGGTCTACAAAAAAAAATTCTGAGGTCTTGGCTGATTTCATTTGATTTTCCCATGATGTCAAGCAAAGAGGCACTGAGTTTAAAGGTAGGCCTTGAAATACATCCACAGGTACACCTCCAATTGACTCAAATGATGTCAATTAGCCTATCAGAATCTTCTAAAGCCATGACATAATTTTCTGGAATTTTTCAAGTTGTTTAAAGGCACAGTCAACTTAGTGTATGTAAACTTCTGACGCACTGGAATTATAATACAGTGATGCAGTAATCTATGTTAACAATTGTTGGAATAATTACTTGTGTCATGCACAAAGTAGATGTCCTAACCGACTTGCCATAACTATAGTTTGTTAACAAGAAATTTGTGGAGTGGTTGAAAAACAAATTTTAATGACTCCAACCCTAAGTGTATGTAAACTTCCTACTTCAACTGTATATTTATCTGAACATTTGTTTCAGTTGCACAGCCCTTGTCCAGCTCTCTCTGGTTCAATCACACAGTGAGCTGAGAGGAAACAAAGTTTAATGTGTGTCATTAATCATTCACACATCTCTATTCTTAGCATGTTGCCGTAGATTTTGGTTGTCAATCACTGCTATACGCTATGCAAGTATTTTGTAGGCTTTTTGAATGGTCTTCAACAGGCAAATTGTTTTCACTTTTTGCCCAAATATAACTGCCTGTAGCTCAGGACCCGAAGCAAGGTCATGCATATTGGAAAAACAAAACTTTGAAGTTTGTGGAAATGTGAATTTAATTTATGAGGATATAACACAGTAGATCTGGTAAAAGATCATGCAAAGAAAAACATGCGTTTTCTATTTGTTTTTGTCCCATCAACTTTGAAATGCAATAGAAAGGCCATCATATCACTGAGGAGTCCAGGCGCACTAGACGGCAGCAGTGTATCTGCAAAGTTTTAGACTGATCCAATGAACCATTGCATTACTGTTCAATATGTTGTATCAAGTCTGCCCAAATGTGCCTAACTGGTTTATTGATACATTTTCAAGTACATAACTGTGCACTCTCCTCAAACAATAGCATGGTTTTATTTCACTGTAATAGCTACTGTAAATTGGACAGTGCAGCTAGATTAACAATATTTTAAGCTTTCAGACCATATTTGATACGTCTATGTCCTGGGAAATGTTCTTGTTACTTACAACGTCATGCCAATCACATTAGCGCACGTTAGCTCAACCGTCCCGAGGGTGGGACACCGATCCCGTAGAGTGAAAGGCATCTGACAGAAGTAAATTAATCCACAAACACGAATATCAGTTTTTATATGTCTTACATGACTGTGTTTTCATGAATTTGAGGATATAATCGTCAAGCCCATTCAAAAGCTGACAGAATGAAGTGTCTATGGATGCCTCCGAAATGGCACCCTACTCCCTATATAGTGCACTACTGGACATTTTGAATGCACCCTATGTCTGCATCTGAAAGATGGTACACTTCAATGGAGAAGGTCTCCTGTCCTGGCACAAACTTTCTCTGATTACCTCTCCCTATTCTATGGGCTTCTAAGAAAAGGTCAACATCATAACGAAAGATCAGTTCCTGAGTTGAGTCCCCTTCCAACTCCAGTCTTTTAAAAATAACTAAACCAGCGGTTCTCAATTCTCTCCTCAGGGACCCCCAGCTGTTCCAGAGCTGCCACACCTGATTCAACAACACCTATGGAATTTTAACAGTATATGGCTAACAAGAATAAATATCTCTCTCTGGTTTTTCAAAGGGTTCTAGGTAGAACCTTTGAGATTGAGAAAGGTTCTTAATTTAATATAACCATTCACCATAAAGGTTCTATAAATAACCATTAAAAAGGGCTCTTTATAGCACCAAAAAGGGTTGTAATGATAGCGTAATCCTTTTTGGTGCTATGTAGAACTTTTTTTAAAGTTATTTTTAGAACCTTAGGAAAGGTTTCTTTATTGCACCATAATAGTTCCATTTATAACCTTATGAGCATGGTTCTTTATAGCACCTTCAAAAAAGAGTTCTATATAGTACCAAAATAGGATACACTATCGTTATGAGCCAAATAACTCTTATTTGGCACTATATACTGTAGAACCATTTGTTTTTAGTGTGCAGTCCACATAGCACTTCAGCAGCTAATCAACTATCTGGCAGTTAGTGAGCCAACTAACAGTACAACAAGAGAACATGTCTAACAACTGAGAAAGAAGTGATCAACATTAATATTACAATTGGCAGAATCTATATTGCTGCTAGTGCCTTTGGCCCAACGGAAAGGTTACACATACCATGATGCCAGATTAGACATTCATATTGTATTTGCATCAGGATCCAAAGTTCCGTCATTTTAATTTCTATGAAATCGATACGATCAATCATTAACTCAGCTTCCTATTGTACACTTTAATAGCTGCAAGTGATAAACAGTGTGTCCTTGCCTGTAGAATCCTCATCTGCAATAAGAGTTCATTTACAGTGTCATAGGAATAACTAAATATCTTCCACATGTCTGAGGCAAAAGACATCCGCAAATGTTCTGCCAATGTTCTGCAAATGTTCTTCTTCCAAGCTCTCAGTCATTGATTTGAAAATAAACTTTTCATTCTCTAGAAATGTAATGAATCTTTTCAACCATATGTGGAGAATCAAGATTACCAACGTGCTGGAGTTTGACCAGTCATTGACCGGTTCTGGAAAAGTTGGAGTGAAGGTTCCTGAGAATCTGGCCTATTCCTCATCCCATGTGA
The DNA here is from genome assembly GCF_016432855.1 of Salvelinus namaycush. Taxonomy (NCBI): domain Eukaryota; kingdom Metazoa; phylum Chordata; class Actinopteri; order Salmoniformes; family Salmonidae; genus Salvelinus; species Salvelinus namaycush. The sequence goes on from NC_052309.1 coordinate 5,120,897, forward strand.
AGAAGACCACCTTTATCGAGTAGATCGTATCCAAAATATAGATCACCAGGTTGATCACGGTCATGAACGTCACCACAACCAGATCGTCCCAGGGACAGTGGGAACACGGAACGGGCCGGGGGTTGTTCTCGAAACCATACAGCGGCCAGATGACCATGGCAGTCATGTACATCATGGTGGCCAGAACATTATAGACCGTGAGCAGTTTGTCAAACGAGAAGGGGAAGAGCGACAGCAGCTGACCAACGGTGAGGAAGATGATGACAAGTGCGAAGATGAAGCAGAGGGAATAAACCGCCACGCACCACTGCAGTCCCGGATTAAATGAAAACCTTGCTGGATCCAGCGACGTGAAGATAATACAGGCCACCAGAGTCTCGAGGATCTTGAGGAGGCCCGGGACAGTGGACAGGAAGCCACTGATCTCACCACCGGGCCGGAGACGGGCCAACACCACCTCGCCGACATACATTCCGAAACAGAGTAGGGAGATGACGGTGGCGGCAATCTGCCGGTAGCAGGTGGGGCAGGTGAAGAAGGTGGGGTAGATGATGGAGGAGGTGAAACACATTAGTGCGGCCAGCATGGCGAAGGCTGTGGTGAAGTCATCCCAGGAGATGGGCACCTTGAGATGATGAGGAGGGGAGATGTGAGGAAAGGTTATGTCTAGGGCCAAGAGTTGAAAAATTTGTTTTCCTGAAAAATGTGCAACTACATCTACTACTGCTTTACAATAGAAATAGACACTAGAAATATATAAGACAGATACACATAAGCTACGATACACGTGAGCCACAAATTCCCCTCCCACCAATCTATTCCATCAAATCCAGACAGTAAACATCCCCCACCTTGGCGCTGAAGCGGGTGAACTCCATGATGAGGATGAAGAGGGAGAAGAAGCAGCAGAAGCACCAGGTGAACATGCACCAGTCCCAGTGTGTGGAGAGCACATGGCCTGCCGAGGCCACCAGACTGAAGGAGATACAGGTGAGGACCACCTCCAACATACGGATGATGCCCACCGGCAGGGTGAGAGACCTCAGGTCCAGGTTCACCATGATGAGATACTGTTGAAGGATCTATCTAGGGACTCTGAGTGACTGTTCACTCACCAAGGGTTCCTTGACCTTTTGTTTGGCTAAAGTTTCTATTTTTCCTCTCTTTTCTTCTGGCTAATGTTCCATTTTCTGCTGTGTCACTCTCTTTTCTCCACTGTGTTACCTTGACATCTCCACTCCTCCTCTCTCTCCTACCATCTTTGTCTCTCTGTGCATTCCCCTGCCGACTTTTTCTTTTCACTAAGGACCTTCCAGTAAAGCACTACAATTCCAAGGGAGGTAAGACCTTCTCTCGTTCCTGCCTTATCCAAGTCTCCTTCCCCATGCTGTAGAGACCAGAGCATGCCTGTGTCGAGCCAAACTCCTCCTGTGTTTATGATGGTGTGTAGCCCATAGAAATAGAGTGAATAGAACGGGCCTCCTCATTCATGTCAATGATTGCGGCCATTGCGAGTGTACCCATAGGCTAGGTTGAAGATAACAGAGGTTAAGATAACTTAATAATTAAATGCAAAAGCATTCTAAAATAAACAAAATCATTGCACCAGCGCCTGAATGAAAATGATTGAGAGAGAATAGTAGCAGTACAGAAAGTTCACCATCAAAGTGGAAAATAAACACAACGGAGGTGAATTTCAGACTATTACTCAGCAAACAAATAGATCAACTGTTTTACTGTCATTTTATTCATTCAAACGTTTTTAAAGTTATCTACAGCCACTTTATAACATGATTTCCCGACCGCTGGTCATGTTTTCAATGCTAACCCTATAGAATCAGTCCAACACCCAGCATGGAATTGTTATAACCTGTATTTGTCTTAACCTGTATTTTTTCAAACTAGCCCATAGGAGCAAAGCAGGAAGTAAAATCAGGAAGTGTACCAATCTGTGCTGTGATTTGTGAAATCAACTGACATAAAAAAAAATATTCCATTGCACGAGCCGCATCATTTGGGGCGGCAGGTAGCCTAGTGGTTAGAGCGTTGGGCCAGCAACCAAAAGGTTGCTAGATCAAATCCCCGATGTGACAAGGTCTTCAATCTGTCGTTCTGCCCCTGAACAAGGCAGTTAACAAGGCAGTTAGCCCCCAAGGCTGTCATTACAAATAAGAATTTGTTCTTAACTGACTTGCCTAGTTAAATAAATGAACATTCTTGGAAATAATTACCTTGGAAATAATTGCATCAAGAGGTTCCAAGCCCGTTCTGTTCATTCTATTTCTATGGTGTATCCTGCCCTCTCTTGCATGTTTTACAACCCAGACTCAGTCTTATCTGGCTCGCCCACGCCACACATGATGGACTCTGGTCTCTGTCAAAGGTAAACTTCAATACTGACCCAATTCCTGGGAGTGGGACCATATCAGACCTGGGTTCAAGTAAGATTTGAAATCTTTAAAATACTTTGAGCATTTGATTGAGTCTGCTTGGAATCCAGATGGGCGGGGTTTGCACCTGTCGGACTATTCTATTGGATCCATTGTGAGCTCAATCAAGCAGGTAAGCTCAATCAAGCAAAGCTACAGTATTTGAAAGATTTCAGATACTATTTCAACCCAGCTCTGGTCCAAGTGCACATCCCCCAACCAGGGAAACCCATGCTTGTAAAGTAACCTCACGTTTGTTCAGTTCAATGTTCCTAACTTGACTTAAGCTCTTTTTTGACACTTGATGGCTATTGACTAATATCCTCATCCATGTTCTTGAGAAAGGGAGAGAAAGAGAGGGAGGGAAGGGGGAGGAGTGGTAGGCAAAGGATTTGTATAAGAACTATTCTGTTTCCACTGAAAATGGACATGGAATAGTGTTCTGGTTGATAAAGCTAATACTACTAGGGCAGTTTAACACAATAATGAGAAATGAGTTCAATTGTGTACAATTGTTTTGATTGATTGACTCTACTGCCAATGTTTGTCTATGGAGATTGCATGGTTTTGTCAACAGTAGCAGCTGTCTCAGCTGAAGGACAATGATCCCTTTAAATATTGTCAGTGCCTAACTCCCTCTCTACTGTTATATGCCCTCATATTTTTCCTCCTTCTTCTCTCTCTATATACTTCTCCTTCTCTTTATATCTCACTCTCTCTCCCTCTTCTCTCTCTCTATTTCTCCCTCTTTCTCTCCCACTCTCACTTCTCCCTCTCTCTCTCTCTGCCTCATCCATTTTTCACGTTTACCTCCCTCTTGATCTGTGCCAAGGAGACAGCAGCAACATAACTTCATTTCTCTTTTGAACAAATCAATAATCCCTGTCAAAGGTTGCGAGACAGAAGAAAAGATGTGGACATAAAAGATCTTGACCTCATTACCATAATCAGATCAGGAACCTCCATCATTCTGCTGCCTTCTGTTTTGGAACAATGATTCTTCATTCGTCACTTAACTTAATTTCTCTCATGAAGAAAGGAATAACCGCTGCCATATGTATCACAAAACAAAGTGTGGACATGAGAGACCTTGACATCATTACCATAAACAGATCACCAACCACAATTATTCTGCTGTCTTTTTAGAAATGATAATTAGTTTAGCAGCCTCAGAATGGCCCAATATGTTCCCTATCAAATCGAATCTGTGGTAAGCCACGGTCCGTGAGGGATTCAGATGCTGCCTGTGTAAGAGAGTGATGTCATCCAGGTGGGACGGAGCGGAGTGTGGTTGAGACTTATCTCGCTGTCGGCTTCCCCGTCGCACTTCCCCGTCGCAGCAAACACAGAAAGAGACATGAAAGCAAAGCCGAGAGCTAGACCTCGATATTCCACGCCATTTGATCCAATGGGTCTCTCATAGCAGACACACCCTAGCAAACAGGGAGAGGAAGGGAGCGTTGCTGAATGTCCTTTCCCAGTGTTGTAGAAACAGAATAGGTGTTACAGTAAATACATACACTAATGAATGCAGTGAGGCCAAAAAATATGATTCTTAAGGACTTTTAAGCAAATGTTTTCTTTATTTTAATGTTAAATAACATTATTAAAACAATTTAGTCACGTCAGCTAAATGTCAACAGTTATGTTTTACTTATTCAGATTCATGTTTGAGCTGAATTCTGTCATATCTGTATGTATGTCAGGATTAGATTAGGTACAGTAGACGCAGAGAGAGAAAGAGAAAGAGAAAGAGAAAGAGAAAGAGAAAGAGAGAGAGACAGAGACAGAGACAGAGACAGAGACAGAGAGAGAGAGAGAGAGAGAGAGAGAGAGAGAGAGAGAGAGAGAGAGAGAGAGAGAGAGAGAGAGAGAGAGAGAGAGAGAGAGAGAGAGAGAGAGAACTTGACATCCCAAATACTTCAATCAGTTATAAAATAACCGACAACTGCATAGCAGATCTGTTTTTATTTGGGCCATGACAAAGGTGTAACATCGTTGGAGCTGTCAAAACAATGATCTGCTATACAGTTGTGGGTTATCACGGGTTAACGAGGAACTGATTGAATCAAGGCCAGAGAGACAGAGATGAAATGGAGAACAGAATAAGAGAATAAAATGAACATATCAAGAACAGCTCTTTGATCTCTCTATTCACTTTGATCACAGCCCATGTGGACTGCATAAGGCGCACTGCATAGTTCCTTGTGTATTTTAAGGACGGGAAGACAAAATATACATTGAATCTATGTACGGATCCAAGCATTGAGAACATTCTTATCCACCTCATGGTTTGTGAATTGCTAGCAGTATTATAACCCCATTTTATCCATGAAGAAGCATTATGTGAATGATAATGAAAAATGTAATCTTGCCAAGTAAAACGGTTATTATCCACCATACAGAGACATTCTACCAGTCTATTGTTTAAGATCCGGCACTGTGTTTCAGGGCCAGTTCTCAGGTTGGGTAAGGTGGGTGACCTTTGACCTTTGTCCTAAGCCGGGGTGAAGAACACCAGCCTGAAAGAGTAGACCGTGTCCACAATGTAAACCACAAGGTTGAAACAGGTCATGAACGCCACTACGACCTGGTTATCCCAGTAGCAGCTGCGGCCACACCAGCTTGGTCTGCTGTGGTTGTTCTGGAAGCTATAGAGAGGCCATATCACCACGCACGTCATGTACATCAGCACGGCCAGCACGTTGTAGCCCGTCAGCACCTTGTCGAACGAGAACGGGAAGAGCGACAGCAGGCGGCAGATAGTAAAGAGGATGATGATGAGGGCGAAGATGAAACATAGTGAATAGACCGCCACGCACCACTGGAGCCCTGGAAACAGCGAGTAGCGGCCATGGTCCAGAGAGATGAAGATGATGCAGGCCACGAAGGCCTCGAGGACCTTGAGGAGGCCCGGGACGGTGGAGAGGAACCCGCTGATCTCGCCGGGTTTGGCCCGGGTCAGGCCCACCTCCGTGGCGTACAAGATGAAGGCCAGACAGGAAGTGACGGTGGCGGCGATCTGCTTCCCGCATGAGGCACAGGTGAAGAAGGTGGGGTAGATGATGGAGGCAGCCAGCACCTGTTAAAGCCCAAGACAATAGATAATGATGATGGATGAATAACAGCAATGGAATAGGATAAACAGCATCAGAGTTTGAAGACAATAACATGGAATGTCAGTGGACTTAATTGACTCATTAAAGTTGTGAAAGTGCTATGGGTGTCACCTGATACTTCCACTTCATCTACTACCAATGTAGCTCCCACTCAATAAATCATTCCAAAATGTTGGCAAAGCTACAGGAACTCCAACGCACTCCTTAATGGTTAAAGCCTTTCCTTTTATTGCATGTATCCAATTTCCTCACTGCTCTAACTAGAGAGGTGATATATGGACTACACTAGAGAAAATGATAGATTAGCTGCCTTGCTGTTGTGACATACTGAAGATGAGATCATCACTTTGATCAATAACTCGTTCTAGTTCAGTGGAACTAGCAATTAGAAATGACTATTACTACATCAGTATCTGCTGGCGTCTATGTCTCAGTTTAAGTTCATTCACAATTAGTGTGAGAGTAAATGTACGTACACGACTAGCGATTGCTGCCATTATTGGATCGACCAACAACTCTAAGTGGTACTAAAATATTTCATGTTTCATTTAACCACTTTGTTCATGTACCGTATGATAACAACACCTGGCTGTTCAAGGTCCAGTGCTGATCCTCACTCTATATAAGCGCATAATATATATGTAAAAAAGTAAGTAGCCTTATCTCAGCCAGAACGGCCAATAGGTGCTGGAACCTAACTCCTGTTTCTGAAGCATGAAGCAGTGTGATGTACAAGTACACCTCCTCGAACAGAAGTCTAGTCTATGGCAGGGAAGATTGATGTGTAATTTCCCAAAAATCGCCTTTTGATTGATTTACAATTACACAAAAGCAAACTACACACATCCATCTCTACTCTAGTTTTGAATGCTTATATTGTCTCAAATGTAACTGTCACACATTGACACTAATATTTAGGTATGTTATCTGGATTCTACCCCTTATAGTCTAACCCACAGACAAAAGACGCCGTGGACGTTACCCACCATGAGCGTGGACAGCATGGCAAAGGCGGTGGTGAAGTCGTCCCAGGAGATGGGCACCCGGGCATGGAGGGTGGTGAACTCCATGATGAGGATGAGGAGGGTGACGAAGCAACAGAAGACCCAGGTGAACATGCACCAGGCCCAGTAGGATGAGTCGATGTGACCCACCGAGGCCACCAGGCTGAAGGAGATACAGGTGAGGACCACCTCCAGCATTCTCACGATGCCCACGGGCACCGTCAGGGTCCGCGTGTCCAGGGTCACCATGGCGATGCTAGTTCTGGTCAGATCCGGCTGTCGAGTACAGTACTGTACGGCAGTTGTACCTTTCAACCTACTCAAACCGATTGTAGATGGCTGTTTTTTGTTTTCTCACCAAGTTTTTTTTCCCTGTTGATCTCTCTTCCACTTCTTTGGACAGCTCTCTCTCTGAGCTCTCCCTGCCTCCTCTCCCTGACTTGCCTCAAAAACGATTATTTCTCTACTTGTCACACCTCTCTCTGACACTCTCTGTCAGTCTCTTCAGGCTTCTGTCTTCTTCTCTTCCTCTCCTCTTCCTGTATGTGATCCTCCTGTATCTGATACTCCTGTATGTGATCCCCTGTAAAGTCTGGACTGCTCTGACAGGGCAACGGTACTGTAGGAATGCAGAGAAGGGTGTAGACTGCCTGCCACTCCCTCTGCTACCTTATCAGGCCTTCCTCAAATGGTACTCAGGTGAATGTTTGATTATAGGCTTTGTGTGTGTGTGTGTGTGTGTGTGTGTGTGTGTGTGTGTGTGTGTGTGTGTGTGTGTGTGTGTGTGTGTGTGTGTGTGTGTGTGTGTGTGTGTGTGTGTGTGTGTGTGTGTGTGTGTGTGTGTGTGTGTGTGTGCGTGCGTGCGTGCGTGCGTGCGTGCGTGCGTGCGTGCGTGCGTGCGTGAGTGCGTGTGTCAAGCCCCGGATGTCAATGTTGTGTGATTATGAAATAGGGTGTAGTCGGTCAACCTTATGAGTAAAAGTGAATAATACCTCAGTTATTTAAGTAGTACATATACTGAGATGATCTTGCTGTATATTATACCATGTACTGTAGCCTACTGTATAATGTATATGATACGATATACTTCATTGTCCAGTTACTGTAACGGCTTTCTTCCTGGGATGAAGGAGAGGACCAAAATGCAGCGCAGTTAGTGTTCAACATGTTTAATTAAACAATAAACAATGAACATTAACAAATAACAAAATAACAAACGTGAAAGCCGAGACAGTCCTATCTGGTGCAGAACACAAACACAGAGACAGGAAACAACCACCCACAATCCCCAACACAAAACAAGCCACCTTTATATGATTCTCAATCAGGGACAACGATTGACAGCTGTCTCTGATTGAGAACCATATTAGGCTGAACACAGAAACAGACGAACTAGACACACAACATAGAATACACACCCCAACTCACGCCCTGACCAACTAAACACATACAAAACAACAGAAAACAGGTCAGGAACGTGACAGAACCCCCCCCTCAAGGTGCGAACTCCGGGCGCACCCCTAAAACTCAAGGGGAGGGTCTGGGTGGGCATCTGTCCGCGGTGGCGGCTCCGGCGGTGGACGAGGACACCCTCCACCACTGTCTTTGTCCCCCTCCTTAGCGTCCTTTGAGTGGCGACCCTCGCCCCCGACCATGGTCCAGGAACCTTCACCAAGGCCCCTCCTAAATAGAGGAGACAACTCAGGACCGAGAGGTAGCTCAGGACAGAGAGGTAGCTCAGGACAGAGAGGTAGCTCAGGACAGAGAGGTAGCTCAGGACAGAGAGGTAGCTCAGGACAGAGAAATCGCTTAGGACAGAGGGACAACTCTGGACTAATGGCAGCTCCGGACTGAGTGGCAGCTCCGGACTGAGTGGCAGCTCCGGACTGGGTGGCAGCTTCGGACTGGGTGGCAGCTCCGGACTGGGTGGCAGCTCCGGACTGGGTGGCAGCTCCGGACTGAGTGGCAGCTCCGGACTGAGTGGCAGCTCCGGACTGAGTGGCAGCTCATGACTGGAGGGCAGCTCATGACTGGAGGGCAGCTCATGACTGGAGGGCAGCTCATGACTGGAGGGCAGCTCATGACTGGAGGGCAGCTCATGACTGAAGGACAGCTCATGACTGAAGGGCAGCTCATGACTGAAGGGCAGCTCATGCAGCTCCTGACTGGCTGGCGGCTCTGGCAGCTCCTGACTGGCTGGCGGCTCTGGCAGCTCCTGACTGGCTGGCGGCTCTGGCAGCTCCTGACTGGCTGGCGGCTCTGGCAGCTCCTGACTGGCTGGCGGCTCTGGCAGCTCCTGACTGACGGACGGCTCTAGCGGCTCCTGACTGGCGGACAGCTCTAATGGCTCGGGACAGACGGGCGGCTCTGAAGGCTCGTGGCAGACGGATGGCTCAGATGGCGCTGGGCAGACGGATGGCTCAGATGGCGCTGGGCAGACGGATGGCTCAGACGGCGCTGGGCAGACGGATGGCTCAGATGGCGCTGGGCAGACGGATGGCTCAGACGGCGCTGGGCAGGCAGGCAGCTCAGACGGCGCTGGACAGACGAGCAGTGCAGGCGGCGTTGAGCAGACGAGCAGTGCAGGTAGTTCAGACGGCGCTGGGCAGGCAGGCAGCTCAGACGGTGCTGGACAGACGAGCAGTGCAGGCGGCGTTGAGCAGACGAGCAGTGCAGGTGGCGTTGAGCAGACGAGCAGTGCAGGCAGTTCAGACGGCGCTGGGCAGGCAGGCAGCTCAGACGGCGCTGGACAGACGAGCAGTGCAGGCGGCGTTGGGCAGACGGCCGACTCTGACCTGCTGAGGCGCACAGTAGGCCTGGTGCGTGGTGCCGGAACTGGTGGTACCGGACTGGAGACACGCACCTCAAAGCTAGTGCGGGGAGCAGGAACAGGGCACACTGGACTCTCGATGCGCACTAAAGGCCTGGTGCGTGGTACCGGCACTGGTGGTACCGGGCTGAGGGCACGCACCTCAGGGCGAGTGTGGGGAGAAGGAACAGTGCGTACAGGGCTCTGGAGACGCACAGGAGGCTTGGTGCGTGGTGCCGGAACTGGAGGTACTGGGCTGGAGACACGCACCACAGGGAGAGTGCGTGGAGGAGGAACAGGGCTCTGGAGACGCACTGGAAGCCTGATGCGTGGTGTAGGCACTGGTGGTACTGGGCTGGGGCGGGAAGGTAGCGCCGGATATACCGGACCGTGCAGGCGTACTGGCTCCCTTGAGCACTGAGCCTGCCCAACCTTACCTGGTTGCATGCTCCCCGTAGCCCGTCCAGTGCGGGGAGGTGGAATAACCCGCACTGGGCTGTGTTGGCGAACCGGGGACACCATGCGTAAGGCTGGTGCCATGTACACCGGCCCGAGGAGACGTACTGGAGGCCAGATATGTAGAGCCGGCTTCATGGCACTTGGCTCAATGCTCACTCTAGCCCGCCCAGTGCGGGGAGGTGGAATAACCCGCACCGGGCTATGCACCCGTACAGGAGACACCGTGCGCTCTTCCGCATAACACGGTGTCTGCCCGTACTCCTGCTCTCCACGGTAAGCATGGGAAGTGAGCGCAGGTTTCCTACCTGCCCTCGCCACACTACCCTTTAGCCCCCCCCCCCCCAAGAAATTTTTGGGGTTTCTTCACGGGCTTCCAGCCCCGCTTCCGTGCTGCCTCCTCAGACCACCGCTCCTGGGCTTTAGCTGCCTCCATCTCTTCCCGAGAGCGGCGATCTTCTCCAACCTTAGCCCAGGGTCCTTCTCCGTTAAATATTTGCTCCCATGACCATTCCTCCTGGTACCGCTGCTGCTGTCGCTGCTGCCCGTTGCCACGCTGCTTGATCCTTGTTTGGTGGGTGGTTCTGTAACGGCTTTCTTCCTGGGATGAAGGAGAGGACCAAAATGCAGCGCAGTTAGTGTTCAACATGTTTAATTAAACAATAAACAATGAACATTAACAAATAACAAAATAACAAACGTGAAAGCCGAGACGGTCCTATCTGGTGCAGAACACAAACACAGAGACAGGAAACAACCACCCACAATCCCCAACACAAAACAAGCCACCTTTATATGACTCTCAATCAGGGACAACGATTGACAGCTGTCTCTGATTGAGAACCATATTAGGCTGAACACAGAAACAGACGAACTAGACACACAACATAGTCCCACCCCAACTCACGCCCTGACCAACTAAACACATACAAAACAACAGAAAACAGGTCAGGAACGTGACAGTTACATTCATTTCATGACGTCAGCATACAAATACACAAATACAACACAATATATTACATGCAGTACAGAAACACTGGAAAGCACACAAGTCACATATTTACATTTTCACATATTCAAAGTCTCTGCAGCCTACTGTCCGACCATGTATTGTGCCTACATCTGTCCTGTGTCTCACTGTTCAGCATCCTACATCTGTCCTATGTCTCACTGTTCAGCATCCTACATCTGTCCTATGTCTCACTGTTCAGCATCCTACATCTGTCCTATGTCCCACTGTTCAGCATCCTACATCTGTCTATGTCCCACTGTTCAGCATCATCTGTCTTATGTCTCACTGTTCAGCATCCTACATCTGTCCTATGTTCCACTGTTCAGCATCCTACATCTGTCCTATGTCTCACTGTTCAGCATCCTACATCTGTCCTATGTCTCACTGTTCAGCATCCTACACCTGTCCTATGTCTCACTGTTTAGCATCCTACGTCTGTCCTATGTCTCACTGTTCAGCATCCTACCTCTGTCCTATGTCTCACTGTTCAGCATCATACATCTGTCCTATGTCCCACTGTTCAGCATCCTACATCTGTCCTATGTCCCACTGTTCAGCATCCTACATCTATCCTATGTCCCACTGTTCAGCATCCTACATCTATCCTATGTCCCACTGTTCAGCATCCTACATCTGTCCTATGTCCCACTGTTCAGCAGCCTGATGGCTGATGGAATGAAACTTGCCCTGTTCCTATTCTTGCTGAACAGTGGGACCCCTAATCTCCTTCCGGAGGCCAGCAGCTCAGAACATTGGGTAAGATTGTGTGTAGGGTCCTTTATGATGTGCTTGTCCTTGTCTATCATAGAGGCCCTGAAGCCCCCTGCACTGCAATCCACAGAGCTTGGACCCCAGGTTTACAGTCCTCCTGAGGATACCCATATTAGCCACTGACAGTCCAGCATACCAGGCCAGGACACAGAAAGTCAACACACTCTTATATGACAGGTGTAGTAGTCGCTGTTGGTATTTTTTGTTGATGTTCTGGGTGTTGGCATTAAAAGAGAGTGTGCTGTCCGCTGCCTTCCACCAGAAATCAATGAGCAGTTCTTGTGAGTTTGAGGTAGTTGTTATTGCCACCCAGGTAACCCATGATACAAGTCAGTGTTCGACGTCCATCCATGTCTGAGGACGTTGGGAGATGATGTGGAAACTGGCCACAAGTAGGTTTTGGTTCTGCTAGGACATTGTTGATAGAGATGGGGATGGTGTCAGTTCTGCTAGGACATTGTTGATAGAGATGGGGATGGTGTCAGTTCTGCTAGGACATTGGGGATGGGGATGGTGTCAGTTCTGCTAGGACATTGTTGATAGAGATAGGGATGGTGTAAGTTCTGCTAGGACATTGTGGATAGAGATGGGGATGGTGTCAGTTCTGCTAGGACATTGTGGATAGAGATGGGGATGGTGTAAGTTCTGCTAGGACATTGTGGAAAGAGATGGGGATGGTGTCAGTTCTGCTAGGACATTGTGGATAGAGATGGGGATGGTGTCAGTTCTGCTAGGACATTGTGGATAGAGATGGGGATGGTGTCAGTTCTGCTAGGACATTGTTGATAGAGATGGGGATGGTGTAAGTTCTGCTAGGACATTGTGGATAGAGATGGGGATGGTGTAAGTTCTGCTAGGACATTGGGGATGGGGATGGTGTAAGTTCTGCTAGGACATTGGGGATGGTGTAAGTTCTGCTAGGACATTGGGGATGGGGATGGTGTAAGTTCTGCTAGGACATTGGGGATGGGGATGGTGTCAGTTCTGCTAGGACATTGTGGATAGGGATAGGGATTGTGTAAGTTCTGCTAGGACATTGGGGATAGGGATGGTGTAAGTTCTGCTAGGACATTGTGGATAGGGATGGGGATGGTGTAAGTTCTGCTAGGACATTGTGGATAGGGATGGGGATGGTGTAAGTTCTGCTAGGACATTGGGGATGGGGATGGTGTCAGTTCTGCTAGGACATTGTGGATAGGGATAGGGATGGTGTAAGTTCTGCTAGGACATTGTGGATAGGGATAGGGATGGTGTAAGTTCTGCTCGGACATTGTGGATAGGGATAGGGATGGTGTAAGTTCTGCTAGGACATTGTGGATAGAGATGGGGATGGTGTAAGTTCTGCTAGGGGATGGGGATGGTGTAAGTTCTGCTAGGACATTGGGGATGGGGATGGTGTCAGTTCTGCTAGGACATTGTGGATAGAGATGGGGATGGTGTAAGTTCTGCTAGGACATTGTGGATAGAGATGGGGATGGTGTAAGTTCTGCTAGGACATTGGGGGATGGGGATGGTGTAAGTTCTGCTAGGACATTGGGGATGGGGATGGTGTAAGTTCTGCTAGGACATTGGGGATGGGGATGGTGTAAGTTCTGCTAGGACATTGGGGATGGGGATGGTGTAAGTTCTGCTAGGACATTGTGGATAGGGATAGGGATTGTGTAAGTTCTGCTAGGACATTGGGGATAGGGATGGTGTAAGTTCTGCTAGGACATTGTGGATAGGGATGGGGATGGTGTAAGTTCTGCTAGGACATTGGGGATGGGGATGGTGTCAGTTCTGCTAGGACATTGTGGATAGGGATAAGGATGGTGTAAGTCCTGCTAGGACATTGGGGATGGGGATGGTGTAAGTTCTGCTGGGACATTGGGGATGGGGATGGTGTCAGTTCTGCTAGGACATTATGGATAGGGATAAGGATGGTGTAAGTTCTGCTAGGACATTGGGGATGGGGATGGTGTAAGTTCTGCTGGGACATTGGGGATGGGGATGGTGTCAGTTCTGCTAGGACATTGTGGATAGGGATGGTGTAAGTTCTGCTAGGACATTGTGGATAGAGATGGGGATGGTGTAAGTTCTGCTAGGACATTGTGGATAGAGATGGGGATGGTGTAAGTTCTGCTAGGACATTGGGGATGGGGATGGTGTAAGTTCTGCTAGGACATTGGGGATGGGGATGGTGTAAGTTCTGCTAGGACATTGGGGATGGGGATGGTGTAAGTTCTGCTAGGACATTGTGGATAGGGATGGGGATGGTGTAAGTTCTGCTAGGACATTGTGGATAGGGATGGGGATGGTGTAAGTTCTGCTAGGACATTGGTGGATAGGGATAGGGATGGTGTAAGTTCTGCTAGGACATTGGGGATGGGGATGGTGTAAGTTCTGCTAGGACATTGGGGATGGGGATAGGGATGGTGTAAGTTCTGCTAGGACATTGGGGATGGGGATGGTGTAAGTTCTGCTAGGACATTGGGGATGGGGATGGTGTCAGTTCTGCTAGGACATTGTGGATAGGGATAGGGATTGTGTAAGTTCTGCTAGGACATTGGGGATAGGGATGGTGTAAGTTCTGCTAGGACATTGTGGATAGGGATGGGGATGGTGTAAGTTCTGCTAGGACATTGTGGATAGGGATGGGGATGGTGTAAGTTCTGCTAGGACATTGGGGATGGGGATGGTGTCAGTTCTGCTAGGACATTGTGGATAGGGATAAGGATGGTGTAAGTTCTGCTAGGACATTGTGGATAGGGATAGGGATGGTGTAAGTTCTGCTAGGACATTGGGGATGGGGATGGTGTAAGTTCTGCTAGGACATTGGGGATGGGGATGGTGTCAGTTCTGCTAGGACATTGTGGATAGGGATAGGGATGGTGTAAGTTCTGCTAGGACATTGTGGATAGAGATGGGGATGGTGTAAGTTCTGCTAGGGGATGGGGATGGTGTAAGTTCTGCTAGGACATTGGGGATGGGGATGGTGTCAGTTCTGCTAGGACATTGTGGATAGAGATGGGGATGGTGTAAGTTCTGCTAGGACATTGTGGATAGAGATGGGGATGGTGTAATTTCTGCTAGGACATTGGGGATGGGGATGGTGTAAGTTCTGCTAGGACATTGGGGATGGGGATGGTGTAAGTTCTGCTAGGACATTGGGGATGGGGATGGTGTAAGTTCTGCTAGGACATTGGGGATGGGGATGGTGTAAGTTCTGCTAGGACATTGTGGATAGGGGTAGGGATTGTGTAAGTTCTGCTAGGACATTGGGGATAGGGATGGTGTAAGTTCTGCTAGGACATTGTGGATAGGGATGGGGATGGTGTAAGTTCTGCTAGGACATTGGGGATGGGGATGGTGTCAGTTCTGCTAGGACATTGTGGATAGGGATAAGGATGGTGTAAGTCCTGCTAGGACATTGGGGATGGGGATGGTGTAAGTTCTGCTGGGACATTGGGGATGGGGATGGTGTCAGTTTCTGCTAGGACATTGTGGATAGGGATAAGGATGATGTAAGTTCTGCTAGGACATTGGGATGGGGATGGTGTGTTCTGCTAGGACATTGGGATGGGGATGGTGTCAGTTCTGCTAGGACATTGTGGATAGGATGGGGATGGTGTAAGTTCTGCTAGGACATTGTGGATAAGATGGGGATGGTGTAAGTTCTGCTAGGACATTGTGGATAAGATGGGTGGTGTAAGTTCTGCTAGGACATTGGGGATGGGATGGTGTAAGTTCTGCTAGGACATTGGGGATGGGATGGTGTAAGTTCTGCTAGGACATTGTGGATAGGGATGGGGATGGTGTAAGTTCTGCTAGGACATTGTGGATAGGGATGGGATGGTGTAAGTTCTGCTAGGACATTGTGGATAGGGATAGGGATGGTGTAAGTTCTGCTAGGACATTGTGGATAGGGATGGGTAAGTTCTGCTAGGACATTGGGATGGGGATAGGGATGGTGTAAGTTTGCTAGGACATTGGGATGGGATGGGATGGTGTAAGTTCTGCTAGGACATTGGGGATGGGGATGGTGTAAGTTCTGCTAGGACATTGTGATAGAGATGGGGATGGTGTAAGTTCTGCTAGGACATTTGGATAGGGATGGGATGGTGTAAGTTCTGCTAGGACATTGGGGATGGGGATGGTGTAAGTTCTGCTAGGACATTGTTGATAGAGATGGGGATGGTGTCAGTTCTGCTAGGACATTGTGGATAGGATGGGGATGGTGTAAGTTCTGCTAGGACATTGGGGATGGGGATGGTGTCAGTTCTGCTAGGACATTGTGGATAGGATGGATGGTGTAAGTTCTGCTAGGACATTGTGGTAGATGGGATGGTGTAAGTTCTGCTAGGACATTGGGGATGGGGATGGTGTAAGTTCTGCTAGGACATTGGGGATGGGGATGGTGTAGTTCTGCTAGGACATTGTGGATGGGGATAGGGATGGTGTAAGTTCTGCTAGGACATTGTGGATAGGGATAGGGATGGTGTAAGTTCTGCTAGGACATTGGATAGGGATAGGATGGTGTAAGTTCTGCTAGGACATTGTGGATAGATGGGATGGTGTAAGTTCTGCTAGGGGATGGGGATGGTGTAAGTTCTGCTAGGACATTGGGGATGGGGATGGTGTCAGTTCTGCTAGGACATTGTGGATAGGGATAGGGGATGGTGTAAGTTCTGCTAGGACATTGGGGATGGGATGGTGTAGTTCTGCTAGGACATTGGGGATGGGATGGTGTCAGTTCTGCTAGGACATTGTGGATAGAGATGGGGATGGTGTAAGTTCTGCTAGGACATTGTGGATAGGATGGGATGGTGTAAGTTCTGCTAGGACATTGTGGATAGAGATGGGGATGGTGTAAGTTCTGCTAGGACATTGGGGATGGGGATGGTGTAAGTTCTGCTAGGACATTGGGATGGGATGGTGTCAAGTTCTGCTAGGACATTGTGGATAGAGATGGGGATGGTGTAAGTTCTGCTAGGACATTGTGGATAGAGATGGGGATGTGTAAGTTCTGC